>NW_005187587.1:804767-812283 GCF_000239375.1 Pundamilia nyererei
TCTTTGCGGAAGGAGGGCGATATAAACAGATCAACGTAAATGACATTTCTGGGGAAAGAGTGATTTTAATAGAAATATGTTCTATTTCGACATCTATTGGTGAACTAAGTAAAGAGCAATCCAGATGGGTTTTTATACATACAAAAGAAACAAGCATCCCCCCGCCCCAAGTCCAAACCCTATCAATACTGAATACTGTTTCACCCTTCTCATTGCTTTTTCCGCTTTTTTCCAAAACAAAGGCACTGCACATGGGCGTTTTACCCATATTCTATCGCAATATTTCATTTTCTTATCGTTGCCCAACATTGGGCTCACGGTATGTTCACGGTACCGTATGGGCTATATCATACCGTTCACGGGATGATATAGCCCAGCCCTAACGTGGACTATATCGATATAAATGATATTGTCACATCTCATATCTCTTATAAAAATATAGCGATATATTTAAAAACTCGATATATCGCCCAGTCCTAATCCAGCCTCTTGATCACCATCAGCTGGGATAGGCTACACTCCTCCCCATCGCCCTGAATTGGATAAGCAGCTAAGAGCATGGGAGGATGGATGATTACATCACATGCCATCTTTCTGTTTCAGTTCAGTGTTATACATCACATTGGACCCCCGACTCTCGCCCCATCTGTCCTGTCTACATAGGTGACTTTGCAGTAAAGGTCAAAATGCCAGTATGATTTGCATGTGTTGTTCTTTTCTAGCAGATAGTAGCAGTCATCAAAGTCACAGGTCCACTGGGTCTAAGAAACTGAGAGCGACCCTGCACAGAGACACTCTGGTCCAAAAACTTCTTGGTTTAATCAGGTCGAGCAGTGTCTTGTTTTACAGCCGCAGCACTAAGGTCATCTCAGACATTGCAGGAACTGCAGGAGATAATGACGTATTTTGAGGTGAGAACGGAAAGGAAGAAAAAAAATGAGGTGTTTCTTTTGTGGACAAGTTGAAGTAGTAAGAGAAAACTCAGTGCAAGCTGTTATGATACTCTCCGTTAGGCCCTGCTCAGGTCGGACATATTTTGCATGAGAGTAAATACTCTGGTTTATTTGGGTCATTACCGAGTCTGTTTGCATCACCTTGGGATCAGCACAGGACTGTTTGTTTTCACAGCCACAGTATCACTAATGCAGCTTTCAATCAGTGGCTTAAGACTAGCAGGGCTGTGTCGTTTGTCCACAATAATACCGGTATACATTTTCACATTATAAAAATAAATACATAAGCTGTCATCTTTATAGTTCAAGTGTCATTTAATATTATGATATCATTGCTATAGCAACATTTATATTGTGTACAACAACAAGACAAGCCACTTCTGACCGCCAGACCCGCACTCGCCTCCGATGATCACTTTCCAGTAAAAGTGACAACGAGTAACTTGTTTCACTACTTAAAGCAGGAAACAAAAAAGCACAATGAAGTACAACCAGGATACAGTGGAGGAGACACTAGCAGCTGGAGACATACAACCCAAAAGTAAACAAATGGTTCAAATGAACTCGTTAAGACAACGCATGATGGGAAGAGCAAACAGTGCATGGAAATTACGGACTGGTTGACTAAGGATATGATGCCAGTTTAGTGGATTTCTGTGGAAAAGGATCTCCTTAGGCAGCTCGTTAAAAAGCTCGACTCAATTTACAACTTCCCAGATAGGGAAAAATATTTTTCCCTTTTGTTTTCATTATGTGATTAATAAAAGTTTTCTCTTTTTTGAAATGGAACTGAAGGCAAAGGAAGGAGGGCGGGAAAAAGAAAAGGCTTCAGGAACAAGAGGGGAGGAGTGGGGGCAGAATGAGACAAATTAGTTAAGGAAACTATGGTGCAGCTACAGAAGACTTGCAAGGTTAAGTTGGCTTAGTTCTTGCCAAACTGCTTTTACCTGCTTTGCTTTCACTAGTTTTCCCTGATTATGTAACACTTTTACTTAGAATTTCCACTAACTGTGCTATCTTTGTGCTTTATGCTGTGTCACTGCTACTGCACTGTGCTGCTGCTGGCACTTTGTTTTAATAGATTTACACTCTGAATCAGGGAGTCTGTTATCAATTAATTAAATTAATTTGTAATTTTTTGTGAATAGAAGTCTTTCATTTTGAACCATTAAGACAATGGAGGATGTTGGTGAAGTTCAGAGGACCTCCTCACCTTCAACATTACTTTAGGCAGTTTAAAATAAATTTAAAACTGTTTAATAATTAGTAAAACAATTGTCTAGACTTAAATAAAACCCTTTACACTAAAATTTATTCCCAACTCAAATTTCAAAGGCAGAAAACATCACATATTCCTCATTAGTTTCTTTACATCCTAAACTCATCGCCTACCACTAAACACTGAACAATAATAATCTTCAAAGTGAAGTAAACTCTGTGAACTTTCCTTAGTCAAGCCATTTATAGAAATCAACTCCTCAATCAGTTTCAAAAGTTAACTGTGTTCCAGTCGCTGGCAGTGATTCAGTTACAGCCACGTACAGCAGCCCAAAACAAGGCGATGCCCATCAAACTCTGATAAGGAGACCAGTACCCGATATAATCTCCTTTTCAAAGTGCAGAGGTCAGCGGCATGTGAAGTGACCAGATCAGTGAAAATCTTAAATGTTTTGCTCCAGTTACTTTTTGGTGGAGCAAACATCACTAACGCTGCATCTGCACACGGACCATACAAACACCCCACACAGTGCAGTTCATGGTGTGCATGTTTGAACGTGAATTGGGATTTAAGAGGAATTAAGAGACGTACTTCCGTGTCAGCCACACCATCACTTACATGCAGATTTGTTTACCAAAGCTACAAACAAATCAGGCCCTCCCGGAGTCTAGGGGGAGGTGATAATCGTGCTGAAGATGTTTTTCACGAGGAAAATAACTGCTGCGCTTTCCTCTGTTTAGATATGCACACACAACAAGGTCTAATGTGTCTGAGATGCATTTGTGCCAGCATACTGCAGCAGGGTTCAGCTCGAAACGGGTAACAGGGAGTAACCTGCAGCCTTCTGATGCACTGCATATAGTTTTTGTAAACGATGTACTGACCAAAAGCATTTGGAAATTGGACATACTGTAACATAAATACAGAATAAATATACATTTTTAAATTACAGAAATAAATATTCAGAGAAAATAATAGCGCAGGATATGTGCAAATTTAAGGTGCAGCAGGAAAATGCAATAAAAAAAAAAAAGAAGAATATATCCAAAAGCCTTCTGCAGTTCTTCCCTGCCATCAGAGGAGAACAAGCATGTGTACGTGCTTCAAATGCCTAAAAATATCAGTGTCAGCGCTGACATGTGGCTTCAAATCCTGCTCTCCCAGGAGGAAGTCCTCCACTGAGCCCATTGCGCCACTGTGTCTTACTTCCTACATTGACTTTTTCACTTTTTCACAGTATACTGTTCACTTCATCTGGCCTGAAGGAACCTGCGACAGCCGCCAATCACTGCCTAGATTCTCTTAAGCCTGAATATAGAGCCTGGAGGAAGTATGAAGGCTCGTCCTTTCACATCAGTTGTGTCACAATATGCTGAATGGATTACACTTGATAGGATTTGTTTGTTTTATTTTCTTTTTTGGCAACAACCTATTAGTTCCTGGGACCGACGAGATACAAGAACCTACTGATGTTCATGTCATTATTATTTCACAGACAAGTTTGAATGTATTAAATCAGAACAAGGACAGGCATCAACAACACTGCAGCCCTGTTGTCGGCACATACGTTACTGCATTCTTCAAAATCAGTCATGCAGACAAATACAAAAAACATGAAGGAAAAAAAATATCTGATTGAGGTAAGAAAACTTCTTTGTGTATTTACTGTGTGAGTACTTTAAAGTGTGATTACTATAGCATTAACTTTGGTAGGGTTTTCCGGACGAAACCTCAAGGCTAACTTCCATGACAAAAGGGCATCACTTTAATGGGGAAGCTACCAGGAGACCTCACAGCAGGCCTGCTTTCATTAAGAGTTCAGTCACACAGCACTAGACTGCCTCGTAACCACAGGTCGGTATTCTACTACTTCCTGTAAACATGTCTGCCATGAGATTAATCTGAAAGTGGACTAATGTCACTGTCTACAGAGGATAAAGTATTAAAAATATTAATTTAAAAAGTATAAGTGTATAATTGGTTATTTATGACAAATTTCAAATTCAGCAAGTTGTGTTTATTTGAATTGGGGACAATTTTCCTCTGCTACGTATACAGTTGTTAAGTGATGACATTTGAACCCTGCTTTCGGGTCTAAACTATTCTGTGTTTATTAAGGCCTTTGTGTTTTTAACATGTTTTAATGCTTTGTACCTTGTTCATTTTACTCTGAAAAAGCCCCTAAAGTCAGTGATAACTGTCAGCCTCTCTTGGTTGTTATTACCACTGTTAATTTTACAGCTAAATTTTAAAACCTTACATGTAACTACAGCCCAGCCCATGCAGCAGTATATTAATGACCAGTGTTGGTCAAGTTACTTGAAAAAAAGTAATCAGTAACTAATTACTGATTACTTCCCCCCAAAAAGTAATCCTGTTACTTTACTGATTACTTATTTTCAAAAGTAATTAATTACTTAGTTACTTAGTTACTTTTTAAAAACCCGATTTACAACCTGAAGAGGCCCAATTCAGCCCAATTCTACTTTTTCTGCATAATCCATCATACAAAATGTAATCAAATGGAAAAGTCTCTTTTTAAAACTTGTTTTATCAGTTTTAATCTTTTAACTTTATGCATCAAGCAAAAATTTAATTATATGCAACATTCTCTGACTTTAATAAATTAGTTTAACATTGAAACCTATTTTCTACACATTCCAGCACATAAAATAAAAAATAATTTGTGTTTACACTCACCCTTTAAATAGATGCAAGTAAAACACAGCAGAAAATAAATAAAGTCAAAGACTCAGCGGTCCTGTTGCTCTATTTTCACCTGTAAAGCAGGACTGGGGTAGGTGGAGGTTTACCCTGGTGCAGGTGTGCCGCGGTCAGTTGAAGAATCCGCGAGTTTCTCTGTGAGTTTCCCATTACGTCGTTGTGCACTTGGTGCTTGCTCGGAAGTTTAGGGGTTTTTTTGCTGTAAAAAGACGTTTTCTTCCCACGCACAACGGACACTAATGTTTTTGTCACTTTTTATGGAATCAAACTCAAAGTAAGGTCAGTACTTCCACGCTTTAAACGCTGCATGCTCATACTCTCTCCCGCAATCGATATGTGATCCATTGTTGATGTGCACACAGCTGTTGTCACTAACGGCGCACTCGCCGTCACTGTCGTGAGACATTCTCGCAAAAAAAAAAAATCACGGTTTTAGTAACGCAATAACGCAGCGTTCCTACGGGAAAGTAACGGCAATCTAATTACCGTTTTTGCAATAGTAATCCCTTACTTTACTTGTTACTTGAAAAAAGTAATCGCGTTACAAGTAACACGTTACTGCCCATCTCTGTTAATGACTAACCTCGTATTGGGGATGGATCATCTCAGCTGTTCTCCTGACTGATGTTTCGTCCATTTACAGCATCCTGCAATATGACTGCATTTGTCCCTAACCATTGGGAACCCTCATGTTAACTTTTATCGAGTGGAAAAAAGTTAGCATTCATCCTCCAGCTTCACTGTGTTTATACTGTGCTAACCATATATTATGCTAGCTCTGTCGCTAGCCACCATGTAGCACATCATTATATACCAGCTAGGCCAACTTTAGTAACCCTAAAAACGTCACTACTGTTTAGTTTTCTGCCTTCATGTTGGAAGTGATAGCAGACCTGTACGTTTGAATTTTTCAGCAATCACTCAGTCAGAACATGTGATATCATCTGGATGTTAAACTTAATTGTTACACCTGTAGAGGAGTCACACTGATCATTTTATTAAAGATGAAAGAATTTAGACAGTTTTTAACTCTCAGTAATGCCGCAGTGTTTGTTTGACTTTGGGACCTGCAGCGGAGTTTGGATCCGGAAACGGCCAATGACGTATGACTTAAAGACCGGATACTGCATCTACATGAGGAGTGCAACATGGTAGCCAGACTGACTCATTGTTGTGATGAACAGCAACAGTTCAGCTAGCGTAAGTTAATGGCTATCCAAATGTACCGTAATTATGAACTGCTACTAGATTTTTAGATATTTTTTAGAATGGGTATTATACCCATTGTTTAAATATCAATAAAATGTCTATTTTTATGTTACTTCCATATATGCTCTTCTTTAAAAACACAGATCTGCTTTTACTTCTAAAGACATCTCTGCATTTGGAAAAAAAAAAAAAAAAAGGAAGCAACATGTAGCAATATAACCCTAACTGTATGGAAATGTTAGCCAACTGGAACCCTGCAAACACAAACACAGCGTGCAGTCTGGCGTAAAAAACCCCCAAAAATAAATAAATAAATAGAGGAAGGTGGACGCCTTTCATGCTGTAAAACAAAATCTTTGTTTTCTTTCTTCACACATAGATACAGGAATTATTTTGTAAATTTTCACCATGCAAGGGTGTTTTTAAGAGTCCTTTCCTCAATGGCCTAAAATGCTGTTTACATGTCAGCGATCCCAAAACAAATAGACAGGCCCTTACTGTAAAGCCAGTCTTAACTACAGTTTCAGAAATAGTCAGATTAAAGGTGACTTTCAATCAGAATGTCCCCAAGCTTAGGCGTCTTATATCAAGTCACTTAAACTAGAAGTTCAACGCAAATTGTTGTCAGGCATTCTTCTTATTTATTGATTTATTTACAAAGCTCTCCACAAACTCTGAAATTATGTGGAATAACTCACAAGATTTTGGACCAATGACCTTTGGGTGTTATGCAGATGCTGTTTAAACAGAATTTGAATATTTTTTCTACAAACTGTCAAAATACACTTTATTAAGTACACCTGTTCAACTGCTTATTAATGCCAACATCAGTTCCCAATCTTGTCAGAACAGGAAACTGAGGCTGCAACATGCCAAGACTCATTGAACTGTGTGATACATTGGAAAATAGCTGCCTGGTCTGATGAGGCTCAACTTTTGCTGCAACATTTAGATGGCAGGGTCAGAAGTCGGTATAAACATCACAAAGCAACAGATCCATGCTGCTCTGTAGCAACGGATAAGGCTGCTGAAGGAGGAGTAATTGTGGGGGGGTAGGTACTTTTTGGCACACTTTGCCACATCATTTAAAGTGCCACAGCCCACCCAAATATTGTTGCTGACCATGTCAATACCTTTATGAGCACAGTGTATCTTCTTATAGTTGCGTCAAGCAAGATAACATGTCATGTCACAAAGCTCTAATCATCTCAAATTGGTTTCTTGAACATGACAGTGAACTCATGACGGCCTTCACAGTCAGCATGTAGTTGAATCAATAAGGTGAAGAATTAACACAGTTCTGAAGGAAAAAGCTGGGTCCAAGCTGGCACTCGGAAGGTTAGGGGTGCAACGATATTCGTATCGATATTGAACCGTTCGATACAGTGCTTTCGGTTCGGTACGCATATGT
>NW_005187587.1:814392-834115 GCF_000239375.1 Pundamilia nyererei
GATTCGATTATTGGCTTAGCACTCAAACATCAACATGCAGGAAGGAAAGTTGCAAGTCTAAATAAATACCTTCCATGGAAATTGCTTCAGGGCTGCATTTCAGAAGTAAAAACACTTAAAGGGAACCAGCCTGTCACTTGAGAAAATTTGACTTGTCACAGCAAGAAAGAATAGGTATAAATAATGACACGAGTAATCATGTCATAGATCATACCACTATCTGGCCCACCATCTCCTGCCAGGGCTTGCTGGGAATGCTTCGACAGAGCTGCAATTTTGCACACCACTGCCTGTGCTTTAAATACTGGGAGCCATTAAAATTGCGATTTAAAAGAGGCCTTTTATCATTAAACCAACTACTTCTTCCCCCTTCCCATCTCAGCGACTCATAAATCCCAGCCATAATTTATAACCACTTTGCGGCATTTTAAATTTGTCTAATGTGGTTTTCACTTGTGAAACGTTCCCTCAAATCATGGTACGTTAGCTGAACTGAAAACTGTCCTTAACACAGCCAATCCAACCTCAGTTCAGACACCTGCATCTGACTGCAGCAGGAAACAACAACAGTAACTTCCTCTTTTTTTGCCCGCGGTGCACTCAGGTGTGCACACATATACAAACGAGGACCAGTAAAAGAAAAATGAAAAGCAGGGAAAAGAAAGAAAGAATAGAGATCTTTGAATACCGGCAGAACAGGAATCCAACACACCCAAAACGGACATAAGATACCTATATCACATGTATGAAACATAGTGTCTCCTGCTGGACACCCCCCTCCGCCCACACTCACGTGCACATACAATCCACCCTGCACGTCAGAACAAGTCCTTACTACACGTATGAAATTCCTTCAAACCAAAACGACAACAGTGTTGTTGACTTGCTGTGTGTGTGTGTGTGTGTTTGTGCACCTCCCATTCGCAATAACCTAATCTACACCCTTCTTCTTTCTCTCTCAGGACTCTTAAAGCACCAGCGTTCACTCTTAACATCTAAACACTTTTCTCTCACCTCAGGTAAAACACAGCAGAGGAAAAGCCCCTTTCTTTTACGCAACTTATATGTAGATTATCTGACTTAATGCCATAACATTCAAATATGATTAAAATGGCTAGTTTTACTTTAAAGTGGGCCCCTTTTAAAGTTCCTTTATTCTCAACACTTTTATATATTTGAAGTTATTTGACCTATAAATTCAACACAGCTACTAAAGGACGTTACAGTGTAACCATTTTGTCAGTGGCTGTTTCCAAAGTCATGAATAAAAGTTCAGCCGATTATTTACAGAAGTTATAGGACCAATCCTCACAAAAAGCAGAAGCTTGTGGTGAGAAATCTTTACAAAAGTTTATTTAGAAATTTCACCACCGGCTCTCACATCTGGTTAAATTCACAGAAAAAACTTCTTTATGGAAGGAAATGATTTTAGCACCTTTAAATGTTTTCCTTTGCCCTCCATTCATTTTCTGAAGCCCCATTCACACATACCGTGACACCTGTGGATGATCCCACTTACCCACAAAAATCAAAGGTTGCTAGGGAAAAATGTGCATTCTGCAACGGGTTGGCAAGTGTTTCCCAGCAGCTGCTAAGTTTAACTGGCTGCAAAGAGGTCTACAGTACAGTGTACTTGCAATTACTTTGGTTGTTAGCAGGTTGCTATGGTTGCCTTCAGTTAGCGTGGATAAAAGCGGTTTGTCGGGAAACACTCGACAACCGCTTGCCCAGAGGCAGTGAAACTGTGAAAAGTGCAACGCAAACTACAAACAGATAGTCACCTTCCAAAGTAAAAGCTGCACCTTTTGAAATACACAGCTTTTACTTTGAAGGTGAATGGTCTCCAAACAACAAGAGGCCACGGCAATCTGCTGACGACCAAAGCAATCACAGGGAGGTTTTTAATGCAAATAATTTTATAGTCGGCCAGCAACTAGTCACCAACCAGTCGAGTAACACACATTTTCACCAGTGCCGGAGGTTCCTAAGAGATTTCCAGGCATGTTTAACTAAGCCCATAACAGCTTATCCAACTAAGAGTGGTGACAGTTTGCCAGTCTATCACAGGGCTAACACAGAGCAAAGGATAACCACACACTCTCACATCCACATCTACACGTATGAGTTACACCTCACAGCAGGTAGGTTCCTGGGTTCAAACCTCTGGGTCTGCTGTGATGTTCTTAAAGTTTCCTTGTGCCTACAGGGGTTTCCTCCCACAGCCCAAAGACACGCACTTTAGATTGGGTTGTTCAGAAGCAGTTACTTAAATATGAAGAAGGGTTGCAACTGATTACTGTATCAGTTATTTTACCCATGAATCATTCAGTTGGAAAAGATGAATTTGTTCAGTGAAATATCAAAGCATGACTGAGTGACTGACTGAGGGACTGGTGCGTCACAAAAACCAAATCATCAAATCACAGCGTAAAAACTTAATCACAACATTATTAATGGATAAACAACTTAAAGTAGCATTTCAGTTTCTAACAAACTGTGCACTGAAAATCTGAAGGACGACTCTCTCTTTTTGTCTTTATATGTGAACTGCAAACAAAGCTTTAGCTGCTGAACTCTACATCTGATTAATATAAAAGCAATACAAAGCTGTAGTACTGCAGGGTTTCCAACAACGAATCATCAACTGTGATTGCATCTGCACATCTTTCAGGCTATCGCATTAAAATCTAAACTTGTGCTCACTTCTCAAACTAATTTAGCAATGTTAAGATATCATTAACCAGTAAATAAGCAACAAAGCACTTCCTGAGAATTCAAGATAATCGTTTGCTTGTTTCTAAAGCTGTCGAACTCTAGAAAGCATCAGCAAAGTGTATATGTAGGCCTACACATCTGAAACAAGAACAGGATGCCAACTAGGCGTTCAGTGTTCACTGGATACTCGAGGTGAATATTTGTTTGATCCAAATTTAATTTACATACTCCATATTTATAGAAGTTTCAATGTGCGGTACAAGCACAGGTCAACTTTTGACCGTGCTTGTTCTTCTGCGTTGTAATTCATACCAACATTTCGATCTGTTCACGTGATCACTTTTACCAAGAACCACCCTGAACAGGAAGAACAGGGTCCCCAAAGACCACACGGCGGGGCTGAAGATGTGCTGTGCTGCTGCTCTGCATGGCAGCGGACTTTCTGAGCACGAGTAAAATTAAAGGTGGGAGGGGCTGATACACAAGCTGCTCTTCAGCCTTTTTGAATGGCAGCAGTTGATTTGGCTAGATAAGGATCACGTGATTTTGACAGGATGTGTTTTTTCTGTGGTGTTTGAGCTTACTTTAACCTTTTCTGTTACCTTTAAGATCACTGTCATATCACACGGGCTAATTCATTCAGAAGCACCGTCTCATACTGCTGTGCTCCTCAGACGCACGCAGCATTATTTTTATTAGATTACAGCTGATTATACACTGCACAGACACATTTGTCATATTTGTGCACCGCAGGACACCTCAGGCATTTTGAAAGCTGTCCTTCCTTCCCGTCATCTTTATCAAACAGCTCTTATGCTTGAGCTGAATTCCTGAGACTAACGGTGCTCTGACATGATGTTTTTTCATCTCAATTATGCAGTGGTTACATCAAATTTAAAATTACTTATAAGTTTTATAAATTAAGCTGGCTTCAACTCAAGCGCTTAAAACTACTCTGACCTGGATCAATGAGAACCTGCCAAGTCAAATTTATTAAATGACTTATTTTTCTTTCACTCATAAATAAAGACATCTCTGTATGTGTGTGTGTTAATGTGTCTGTTAGGGCTGGGCCATATCATACCGTTCACGGTAATACGCGATATGGGTACGGAGCCTACGGAGCATTACGGCTACCGTAGGCAGGAGCCTCGCGGAGTAATACGTACGGTGCTTCAACATAATATTACCGTATTGCGTGTGTGTATAACCTCTTTCTAAGTTTTGTGGATGTTATACATGGTTATGCTGAGGATACGTCGGCCAATTTCCACTGAAAATGCCTTTTGGTTAAACTGTCAGCAAGGAATTTGCATTTGCACTGTTACATTTTTATATAACTTTAATGCAAAAAACAGCTGCTTGTTTAAGTGAAAATACATTGATGGGGTTTTTTTGCACTAATAAAACTGAGGAGTTGTAAAGTATTTTGTCTAGTGTCAATTATATCGTCAGTTATATCGTTATCGCAAATTTTCAAATCTGTATCGTGATAAATATTTTTGGTCATATCGCCCTGCTCTTCACCTCCCTCTAGAAATGGACTGGCTTTTTAAACCATCATGCACACACTCACACTCCAATGGATGCATCAGATTAAACTTTGGGGGTTCAGTACCTTAAATAGCATCCACAGAACCACCGACCTTTTAATTAGTGGATGCTCTACCTTCTGAGGCACAGCTACATCCAAACTTACAACACCTAGTCCTGTCCAAATATCAACCGAGCTCAACCCCCACTTAGCTTCCAAGATCAGACAGGAACCATTTGGTACTCATTGGTTGTATTTCTGAGGTCAGCGCATTGTCAAATTTGAGCTCATCTCAGTGAGAACCCATCACGTTTTGGCTAAAATCTGATGAGCTGGGATGACCACATGAATGTTTACATTGTCATTTCTGTGAGTGGATTTACTGACATAATGCATTCCCATTACCGGCCTAAACCTTATTCTAACCTCACCGCTAAACCAATCCTCTGACGAGGAGGTGTAAACACACCTCTAAAACCTCCTCACTAGAGTAGTCTAAATTAAATTCAAACAAAATAGTAATGCAATACTTGGCTATGGTTTATGTTTATTGTGCTCTTTCGGTTTCTTGGAGGGCGTCAGGTTAAGCGACGACAAATTCAGTCACTCTCTTGTTGTGTGGCAACCCACAAATGACACGCTCAGCGAGCGCATTCTTACATCTGTCCTCGTTTCAAAGAGCATCACTCTGTGCACGTCTTCATGTGAGGACATCTGACAGCTGCAGTTAGAGAAATAACCCGGACCTCATTCTTTGTAACCCAGTGGGGGTTTTCTCCTTTTATTTTTGAACACCAGTAAAAGCAGTTTGGTTTGACATTAGAGAAGCTGGACAGATGAACTGTGCTGATTTTTTGTTTACTTTTTTTAAAGTGGTTTAAGTACATTTTATTTTACAGCCCAAGTAACAGCTGAGGAAAAAATAAACACTTACTCGAGTTATTGCTAAATTTGGCATTAACTTACAGAGCACAGCTCTGGTCTGCATGCACACAAGTGCTGACTGGATAGTTTGTCTGACTGGTTAGCTACTTTTCATATCTTTGATGTTTACTTTCCTCTCAGTCAGAGGCATAAAAGGCTTTCTATATGATTAAGAGTGCTCTGTTTTCACTAAGCTGGTTGAAACTTGCAATAAAACCTTATCTGACAGCAGCTCTACCTGAGAAAGGCTGCAGACAGTCTGTGCTCTCCACATTTTGTGTGTCATCAACTCAGGCTAATTAACCGCACACCAGTCCGTAGTCCAGGCGCCCGTGTGCGCTCACTCACCCACATAAAGCGTTAATTTTTTCTACCTCCGGTGCATTTCCTGTATCAGCAGCAGAGCAGTTGAGGAGGGGACTTCAACTTTTTCGCTATTACACAAGAGGCTAACGTGGAAACTCTGGCTGCCTCGTCCTGAGCCGCACATGGATGATCATGACCGAGGCTAAATGACTTGAGGTGGATGTCTGAGAAGGATGGTGAAGAAGAGGAAGTGATACAGAGCGACAACAATCGCCACAGCTGAGCAGCATGCATGTGATTTAGGGGTGTCACCGTGCTGCTGCAAGGGCCTGTTTGTGAAACTGCTTTGTGCAGAGGTCCATGTCTAGACACCCACCAACCCACCCACCAGCACCTTGAGTAGCCACCCACCCGCAGCCACACATCACCATCCACCCCCACATGCACAGACACACGCCCACCACCATTTTACAGCTCCAATCAGATGTAAACAGCATGATCTATCTAACTTCCTGGTCTGTCTCCCTGCCATCTCTCCTCGGTCAAAACCAGACATCTCAGCTTTCAGTGCTCCGCCGACTCTTCTACTCTTACATCTCACACTGTCTCCTCAGCTCGAGCCTCTTCGGGGAGCTTTCGCACTCTCATTTATCACTGCTGGCAAGCACCTGCTTTGAGTTTGACACCTGCCTGCCAACACCAACCCGCCATCAACAAAAGAGTCAACAGGTCACCGTTAACAGTGTGCAGACCTGAGGCCCCCGAATATAAGAAACAAACACACACACAGCAACACTCCTTCAGACAGTGAACATCCGTCCACACACCCACAGCCATATGCAGCAGAGGGATTTGTGAATGAGCCGCTGCTCTTACCTTGGCACTGGAATCCCTGCTTCCCAAAGCCCCTGTGGACAGAAAGACAGGGCTGTGAGATTTGGGGAATTCACAAGATATGCATTGGCAGTGACGCGCACGCGCACACACATATCCAATCACACATGATCTCGCGCGCGCGCACACACACACATCAGCGGGGCCCTGTGTCTTCAGCAGCATTCCTCCAGTGTCAGAGATGGGTGTCCGGGACGATGCGGTAAAAACACCCAGCAGCAGCAACTGCTCTGCGGCTGCCGACACGCCATCTCTCCCCGACAGGCCCGCGGTGTTGTCGCATTGTGGAGAATTGTGGAGGGGGGTGGGGGGTGTATGGCGCACCGCGTTGTTTTTCATGACAATGAAAGAAACACTGCGGTGTCAGTGTGGACGAAGGCCGATTGAGCCGCAGCAGCAAGTGAATCACCTGTGTCCTTTCCCCTCACACACGCCCGCGCGCACACTCACCAGATGAAGTCCGTGCAGTGGCTGCAGAAGGTTGGCTGCTTGAAGAAGCGCGCGATGAACTTGTGGTTCTTCACCTCGTGCACATTCTTCTGACGGAGGGCTCCCTGACGGGCAAAGCCGCGCGCGCTCTCCGGCACCTCTCCTTCGCTGTTGGGGTCAGCCATCTTAACGAGGAAGCGGCGGCGGTCCGAGAGGAGGAACGAGGGGTGAGGAGAGGGGAGAGAGAGACGCGACGGAGGCGGCGGGGGAGGACGAGTCGCGGTACAGGTGCCGCCTCCTTCTCCTCTTCGCCCCGCTGGCCGCCGCGGTGTCGCTCGTGCTGCCGGTGTTTTTGTCGGTCTGCGTCCAGCTCGCGCTCAAGCTGCTGCAGCTGCTTCTTCCGGCGGGTCCCCGTGCCGCGCGCCTGCTTCCCTCTTCTCACCGATGTGCCGCTGCTTACAACTCTCTCTCTCTCTCTCTCTTCCTCCCTCTCTGTATTTGTGCGTTGACGTGTTGTTTGTGTGGCACACCTCTGAAGCGATCTCTCTCCGTCTATGGCACAACGAGCCCTGCGTTCTTTCACTGTGATGTGACTTCTGGAGACACACGCATCCAAACCAGTCTGAGACGCCAGTTAACAGAAACCAGTGATTGCCCACGAACCCGTGAGTCAGAGGCCCCTGAAGCTCCGATTTCAGAGAGTCCCTCATTATTAGCCAACCTGGTGACCCCGTTTTCTAAAAAAAAAAATAAAAATCTACCTTTAGTCATAGACTCTTATTTCAAACATATAGAGAGCATTAGAATTTCAAGTTGAACTCGTGCCTCTGTGTCTGAATGAAAACTTACATTTTAAAATATTTTATTGATTATATACCTCTCACTTATTCTGTAAAGTGTAATTAGATGTGTCTGTTGGCATCAGTGTTTTCAGCATTATTAATGTACCTTTTCAGAGTCAGTGTGGACTTTGATAATCAGCACCTATTTGTCAATATGTATGTAGACAGAGAATATGGATTCTGGAAGTGAAAAATGTGCTGTTCCTCTAATCATGTAAAGACTCCTACAGTGCAAAGTGGAAACCAGGCGGCGGTACAGTGCAGACAGGTAAGCCATACTGTTGTCTCTAGATTACAGACAGGCCCACAGTTTGCTTTCTTTTCCTTTTAGTCTTATCAGATACAGTAAAGCTACTACATAGTCAGAAGCATGAACATTACAAATTGAGTACACAGGACTTTGTGCATTTCTGTGGAGAAACTAAATCAGCAGCTTGTAGAACCATCCTTAGCCTTTACCGTGTTGGTTCAGATCACTGAGGATGTGCAGGAATTTGTTTATGCACAGCTCTATTTCAATCAGGTTGAGGTGTGGACTTTGACTGGACCGTTGCAACACCTTCATTCTTTTCTTTTTCAGCCATTCTGGCATAGATTTTGCTGTTCTGTTTTGGGTCATTGCCCTGTTCAGTAATCCAGTGTGGACCAAGCTTTAGCTGATAAACAGAGCTGTTGGTCTCACATTTGCCCCTAGAGGAGTTCAGGGCCACCTTAATGACTTCAAGCTGCCCAGGTCCTGTGATTGCAAAACAAACCCAAATCATCACCACTCCTCCACCGTGCTCGACAGTTGGTATGATATCCGCCTGTGCTGATATGCCGTGTTTTGCTTTTATCAAACATGGCTTCATGCATTATGGTCAACATCTCCACTTTAGTTTCATATGCTCAAAGGACATTGTTCCACAAGTGTTGTAGTTTGCTCAAGTACAAATTTCTAATCCTAAACCACGCTCCATGTTCTTTTTAGAGAGAAGAGGCTTTCTCCTGGCAACCCTTCCAAACAAGTCATACCTGTTTAGTGTAAATTTAAATGTGCTGTCATGAACTTCACCATTTAACACACTAACTGAGGCCTGAGTTTGAGATGTAGCTCTCCGTGCAACATTCAGTGAAACTGCAAAAAATCTATGTGAACTCTGAGATTGTTGCTTCTTGATAACACACACCCAAATGCTCTGGACCAGCAAACTTCCCAAATGTGTGCCTGTAGAGATGCTCACACTTCCAAATCAGATTTTTTTTTCATAACTGTATTTTAGGTTATATGCAGTGTTGGTCAAGTTACTTGAAAAAAGTAATCAGTAACTAATTACTGATTACTTCCCCAAAAAAGTAATCCCGTTACTTTACTGATTACTTATTTTCAAAAGTAATTAATTACTTAGTTACTTAGTTACTTTTTAAAAACACGATTTACAACCTGAATAGGTGATAAAGCGATAGATCTTTCAGCCCAATTCTACTTTTTCTACGTAATCCATCATACAAAATGTAATCAAATGGAAAAGTCTCTTTTTTAAACTTGTTTTATCAGTTTTAATCTTTTGACTTTATGCATCAAGCAAGCATTTAATTATATGCAACATTCTCTGACTGGAAGAAATTAGTTTAACATTTAAACCTATTTTCTGCACATTCCAGCACATAAAATAAAATATTTTTTGTGTTTACACTCACTCTTTCAAATAGATGCAAGTAAAACACAGCAGGAAATAAATAAAGTCAAAGACTCAGCGGTCCTGTTGCTCTATTTTCACCTGTAAAGCAGGACTGGGGTAGGTGGAGGTTTACCCTGGTGCAGGTGTGCCGCAGCGGTCAGTGGAAGAATCCGCGAGTTTCTCTGTGAGTTTCCCATTACGTCGTTGTGCACTCGGTGCTTGTTTAGGGTTTGTTTTTTTTCGCTGTAAAAAGAAGTTTTCTTCCCACGCACGATGGACGCTAATGTTTTTGTCACTTTTTATGGAATCAAACTTAAAGTAAGGTCAGTACTTCCACGCTTTAAACGCTGCACACTCATACTCTCTCCTGCACTCGATATATGATCCATTGTTGATCTGCACACAGCTGTTATCACTAACGTTGCACTCGCTTACGTCACTGTCGTGAGACATTCTCGCAAAAAATCACGGTTTTAGTAACGCAGTAACGCAGCGTTCCTACAGGAAAGTAACGGCAATCTAATTACCGTTTTTGCGATAGTAATTCCTTACTTTACTCGTTACTTGAAAAAAGTAATCGGATTACAGTAACACATTACTGCCCATCTCTGGTTATATGTATCTGGCAATCTTCTTGTAGAGGAAGCCAGTCAAAATTAATTTTTCAGACATTTTTAGTTTGTGTTTGTTTATTAACAAAACTGCTTTTATTGTCAATTTACATTTTTTATATGGCGCTACTAATAATAACAATAATAACGATGTTATTAGAATTGCTATTGTTGTTAATTATAATTATTATTAATTACAATTCTTTTGATTATCAGGGAGGAAACATTGCAAACCATCGCATTTGTAAAACTACCGTTGATTGTTTCAGTATTTTTACATTCAAAATAGCTTAAAAGAATTAATCACATATTAGTTTTCTGTCAAGTGACTCACTGATTAATCAAACAATCATTTCAGTGTTAGAGTGCTCATTGGTTCCTCGAGAAATAAACACACTGACAAGTACAAAGCAGGTCAAGTATGTACAGTATGCATTTAATCTGACGTTTCAGCAGGTTGAGCAGCCGAGGCAAACACAGCCTGTTGCTCCAGGCATCGTTTTTTAAAACTGACAGGCTGTGGTAAAGTCTTGCTTAAGCTTCCGGTGCAGGCTACTGATATGAGGTTGGGATCACGAAGGAAGATAAATGTATTAATACACCCAAATCTCACAAGACTGCATTTTTTTTCTGTCCCTGGGAGTTTGCAAGTCGGTTATTTTTGTTAGAGAATTGTAATTGCTTGAATTGAACATCAGTTAAGACACGTCAGCTTAGCTCTACATTAATGTTGTCCTGTTATATTTTTAAATGGCAGTTGGGCGGCGAGGTTTTTTCAGTGTAAAACCAGGAGAATTCAGAGCTGTATCGGGAGGATTGACCAAAAATGTTTTGTTTTTCTCGTTGTCTTGTTAAACACTAATTAAACCTCTTCAAACCTTTATTGGATCGGGCTTTCCGGTTATCTGACCAAATACAGAAGTGTCGCCTTCGTGTCCGAATGAGCACCTTAAACACTTTTACGGTAAAGCTACCACGGGTGGGGCCTTTGCAATATTTGAATATAACTTTCCACTTACAACAAGTCAGGATGCATTCCATCAGATTAATAAAAACTAACACATGAAATTACAGCATGCAGACCTACCTCTCGTAAATCTTGAGTCTCTAAAAGACTGTTAGGGAGAACAGCCTCACTGGGGTTAGTCAAAAACTGACTGTTACACTGTGATCTCTGACACAGTTATATATTTTAAACAGGCTTTTTTCTGCACACACAACGACCTGAATATGACAAAACATCATGGGAATAGTTGGTTGCTGGAGGTGCACACAGCAGTCTCCACCATTCATATTTTCCTTATAATATAATATTAATAATTATAATAATAATAATAATTTTATCCATAGGCACCTTTCAGACCCACCTTACAATAACACAAGAACAATAGCAGCAATAAAATATAATAAACATGGCAAAATAAAATTTAGACATGAGGTAAAAAACCAAAAAAACCTTTGACTTCTAATTTTACTTCTATTCAAGACATGAAATGTTACTAGAATACAATGTTTTGTGTTGAAGACAGAGCCTTTAATAGATCAGATTAATAACGCTCATCAGTAATGCTCATAATATTAGTAGTGATAACTGCATGTCAAAATGACCCAAAGTTATTTAGTTGCTTCCAGCTGATCATAGAAGTCTTTCTTCTGGGATTATTACATATCTACAGCACCAGAATCCATACACTAACATTTCCAAAGAGAGAGAGATGATCTTGCTTTAAATGTGGCTACTGCAACATAAACATTTAAAAATAACTAAAAAGAAACTGAGAAGAAACTGTCCTCAACACAAAAACAGGATCGATCAGGCTCTAACAGCCAGATAATGTTCTATACTTCACTCTGTGCAGCTGTTAGAGTGACAAAGGTTATCTGATCGGTTGATTAAAATGTACTAAAATGTGTATGGGTGTTCGTCTATATAACTACGAATGGCCACTTCATTAGGTACATCTGTTCATCTGCTCATTAACACAAATATCTAGTCAGCCAATCACGTGGTAGCAAATGTGCTTTTAAGTATGTATACAAAGCGAAGATGACCT
The DNA here is from genome assembly GCF_000239375.1 of Pundamilia nyererei. Classification (NCBI taxonomy): domain Eukaryota; kingdom Metazoa; phylum Chordata; class Actinopteri; order Cichliformes; family Cichlidae; genus Pundamilia; species Pundamilia nyererei. The sequence goes on from NW_005187587.1 coordinate 826,363, forward strand.
GCTTGAAGTACAAACTGAGCATCTGATTGGGGGACAAAGGGGATTTAAGTGACTTTGAATGTGGCGTGGTTGTTGGTGCCAGACAGGCTGGTCTGAATATCTCAGAAAGTGCTGATCTACTGAGTTTTTCAGCCCATAACCATCTCTAGGATTTACAGATAATGGTCTGGAAAAGAGAAAATATCTTGTGAGCTGCAGCTCTCTGGGTGAAAATGCCTTGTGGCAGTCAGAGATTCCAGACTGCTGAAAGGTAAGAGGAAGGCAACAGTAACTCTACCACTGTTACAGCCAAGGTATGCAATAGAGCACCTCTGAATGCACAACATGCCCATCCCTGAAGCAGATGGGCTATAGCAGCAGAAGGCCACACTGGGTCCCACTTTGCCCTCATCAGTCTTGATTTCTGCTGCAACACTGAGATGACAACACGAAAGCATGGATGCATCCTGCCTTGCATCAGTGTTTCAGGTGGTGTGAGGGATACTTAATTGGTACACTCAGTACCAGCTGAGCATTATTTAACACCACAGCCCATCTGAGTGTTGTTACTGACCATGTTGATGCCTTGATCATAGCATACCCTTTTTATACACCATGTCACAAAACTCATATCATCTCAAGGGAATTCAAGGGAATCTTCTTGAACATGACAATGAGTTCATTGTACTCCAAAGTCAGCCAACTGAGCATCTGAGGAGTGTTTCCAGCAACCGCTGAGGTAGGGGGGGCAAACCCAGTGCTAGCATGTGTACCCAATAAAGTGGTGAGTGAGTGTACATCTAAAAGACAGAAAGCTATTGCCGCAATGAGAAAATCAGCAATGTTGTATTGCTGAAAAGTGTTTTTATAGTGATTAAAGTAACACACTGAATTAATATTCTGTTATTTGCTACTCATTTGCACAATCCACATGTGATCCATAAAACAAGGTATACAAGTCTATTTAAAGTGTAGGCGGTGGGGTGTTTCCTTTGATTCCTGTTTATATTAAACGCTGTTCCTTCAGTCTCTCTGGAATGGCAGCGTTATATGTAGGAGGTTATGTGTGAATGACGGAAACCTCTGCCTTTTCTGAATATTTGAACCTGTCATGTTACAGGTTTCATGTGAGAAAATGGGCTAAAAGGTGTCAGTCTGTCACCTTCCCACAACTCAGAGCAGCCATTCCAGCAATCAGTTTTAGCTGCACTGATGGCTTTAATGATGGAATGAAAACAAGAGTCTCAGTTGGCATGACTAAGATGATTGTGCAAAACATTTTTAGCACACTAAAAAAGAGCAAAAGATCAGGTCACACTTATCAGTGGCAGATAACCTCACTGGTTGTTTTTCACCTATATTTTCCCCGTCTGCATGTTAAAGAAAACTGAAAAACAGTAAAATGCTTTTTATTTCCCATGCCTTTTTTTAAGGTCAATATAATCTAGAGATCTAATTTTAATTACATTTCACTTAAAAAAAAGTTTTTAAAATGTTTGTGTATGGAAAATATGTGAGCGTTATGTTTCTAGAGAGAAGTCTGATGGGGAAAAAATCATAAAAGTAGGCAAGAACAAAGCTCGCTGGCAAGTTACAGCAGTGTTTACCTTTAACTGCATCGTACACAAAAGATCACGCTAACCATAGATAAACAGTGAATTTAACAAGAATATGCTTGTGTAATAGTGGGAATATCTGGAAAAACAGGTAAACAGGTGTTGCTGGACCTTGTAGACACTCTGAGGCAAATTTTTGTGTAGTTTAGATACTGGTGTTTATAAGGAGTGTTTATGGGATTAAGCTTTCCACCATTAGTCTGTGGTGCAAATGTTCAATAAATTGCTTGAAAAAAATCTAAGGGCTCATTTTTTCTAGGAAATACACAGGCAGTGTTGGAACTGCTGTCCTGTGCAAACTTGTTCAAGCTCTGAACTTGATCCAAATTTCACTCACACTCCCATTTTTCCTTTGAACACCACTTCTGCCAAAACAGAGGTAACAGAGCAGTCAGCAGTCCAGCACTGAACATGGTCGACGGTAGCAGAAGCACAAACAGAAACTGAGATGGCCCTGGCGCGTTGCCTGTTTTCATGCCCGTGCACAAATAATTGAACTCTTTGGAAAGTGGGTGTGAGAGTCTGGGAAACTCAGTCAGGTAGTAAAGTACTTTCACACCATTGCAAACTGAACAATTTGGCAGAAGTTCCTCTGTTTTTAAATGATTTTTAGTTTAAAGAACTCCGTAGTGCTGTTTATCTTCGCTGATTTTGCTTTTGTGTTTGTTTTGATCATCCCTAAATCAATAAATTGTGTCAAATTAAAGCCTTGCTTTGTTTCAAAGGTTGATTCATTTTCTGCCAACTCTAGAAATGTTCCAGGACGTTTGTTCACTCTCTACGGAGTGCGAGGCAGATCTCACTGGACACTTTCACCATTTCCACCTGTTCAAGTGCCCATTAATACAAATATCTAATCAGTCAATCACATGGGAGCAACTCTGCATTTAGAGATGTAGAGATAGTCAAGACAAACTGAATATCGAGGTATGCAAAAGAGCACGTCAATGCACTCACCAGTTGAACTCAACTGATTTGATGGGCTACAGCAGCAGAGGACATTACTGGATGCTACAGCTTTCAGCTAGGAGCAGGAAACTGAGATTAAAGCCAGCGTGAGGTCAGATTTAGGCATAAACAGCATGAAAGCAATTATCCATCTGGTCTTGTATCAACACTTCATCCTGCTGGTGTTGGTGTAAGGATGTTGGTACACTTTGGGCCTCTTACCACCAACTGAGCATCATTTCAGCACCGCAGCATTGCTGTTAACGATGTCCACACCATGACCACACTGCACCAGTCAAAGTTTACAGTAAGATAATGCACCATGTAACAAGGTCCAGATCATCTTAATCTGGTTTCTTGAAAGTGACAATGGGTTCACTGTACTCAAATCAGCTCCAGAGTTTCTCAGTTCAACAGAGCCCCTTTGGGGTGTGATGGAACAGGAGATTCACATCATAAAAGTGTAGTTTGACGCTGTCGTGTCTGTATATACCAAAATAAGTAAAGCCCACTTGTTTTGCCTGATATTCTCTGTTTTTTATCAGAATACGATCATTTGATCTCGGGTAAACTGCAGATTATAGTGTGGTCTATAACATATTAGTAAATAGAGAGAATTTACAGGAAAATAATAGGGTGGCATTCCCAGCATAAAGGTTCATTTAAAAATAACTTAAATAAATAAATAAAAATAATATTTTATAGCTTCATTGGCTGGGCATGTCTGCAGGACCACATAAATTGTAGTCTCCCGCCTTCTAGTGGCTCAGTCAAAGAAAAGCAAATTCCACCGGTTTTTGTTTGCGTAACTGTGGGTGAGCTCCTCCCACCAGGCCACAGACTATTGGTTAATACTCTAAGCAAAACCACGTGGTTGGTCAGTGGGTGCTGTCCGTTAAACCTGTACGGAACAGTTTCCACACGCCCGATTGTTGTGTAAGCGTCTCTCCCACCCTTGAACCTGCGGTAAGTATCACCTAGACGAAGCTCAGGCTGTAGTGAATGTGTGAAAAGGGAAAATAACTTTGTGTTTTCCTCAGTCATGCCGACGTCACCTGTTAAAACGAGGATCCCCCTCACCAGCTTTGGACACTTGGTAACAGAGGTGAAGGTAGGAAGGGGGCTTGATCCGGGGATTTCCAGGTGAAATGAAACGGTGCATGCGGTGGAGGGGGATTTAGCTGTAACAGAATGGATATGAAGGGGTTTAAAAGACAAACGGGAGGGGGGCGGGGGTCTATAATAAACATTAAGGGGGGTCTTAATGTTTAGGTTATCATTTATGTGTTATAGTGTCATCAGTAAGCAGCAACAGCAGTTACCTTTGTCCTGCTTTGTCTTCTTTGATGGATCTGCCCAGTGAATGAAGCACATTTCCACAAGCAGCACAACGTCTTTATTACCTTTGACTTTATTATGTAAGATTGTATTTGGCTGCTATTCTGTACAAGTGAAATTCAACTGAAAGAGGCAGGAAACAGACCAGCTATTAAAAGAATATACAGAGGGCAACAAAAAAGACGGATCCTTAAAACTTGGGCTAAAAACAGTCCATGGAAACTAAAATCATCCAAAAATCCCAGTAAGACTTACATCATACATGCCTGTAACTGTACTACAGACAGATTAAACAATGAATGGGGTTGTGGGGAATTTCCTTAAAGATCAGAATCTGCACCAGGAGGACCCGGGGCCCCACTGCACAAGTGTTAGGTCTGAAATTCGTGTCTGAGGATTTCATCCTGGAACCTAAAAGCAGTCAGGGCACCGCCGGCTAACACGTGGAGGTCTTCTCAGACGCACTGCTAAAAAACGGTCATGCAGGAAGATGTTGCATAATTCAGCTGCATCTGCAGGCTCTTTCACATCTGTCGTATGTGCTCAGTGAGTAAAGAGAATGCAGCACCAGAGGCGCACCTGCCAGCTGTGCTAGGTGAGCTGCACAGAGCAGGTCCCACCGAGTCACAATGGCTTTTGCTTCCTGACTGGACTGATCGATATGCCTGAAGTGTTACTGTGATGATGGATCAGACTAGAGAGTTTGGGGGTTTTTTTAGATTATAAAATAAAGACCTGTTTATTAGCCTCTTAAATGTCAATGTAAATTGTTTATTTATTTGTTTGTTTGTTTGTTTGGTGGCATTTATAATTTCTTAGTACCTTCTAGATGCCAGCTCCTCTGATTAATATATTTTAAAAGACTTCTCCTTTAAGCAACAAGGTGCCATTTCCGGCATAGATGTTTATCTAAAAATAAAATATAAATAGACTAAAACATTTAAAATGGTTTCTTTATTTGGCTCAGCATGTATGCAAACATATTATTTAGATGCTAAAATGTTAACTATAAACTTATTTATTCCTTCATTCATTTAATCAATGTTTGCAATCCTTTTGTTTGACCACTTGGGGGCAGCAGTCAATTTTATCTGAACACTTGTGGATCTGCTTTTTAGTCCTACACATATGCATGAAGTACTCTTTGTTACAAGGGAGCAGCCACCCGTATATTTTCATTATATACATGAAGTACACAAGTAAGAATAATATATGCCTTTAACTGTTGGTTTGTGCTGGTGAAAAGTGTCAGTGAGCTTGGGTTAAGGCAGGGATGTCCAACTCCAGGCCTCAAGGGCCGGTGTCCTGCAGGTTTTAAATATCATCCTGGGCCAGCACACCTGAATCAAATGATTAGTTCATTACCAGGCCAATAGAGGACTTCAAGACATGTTGAGGAGGTAATTTAGCAATTTAAATAAGCTGTGTTGGATCAAGGACACATCTAAAACCTGCATGACACCGGCCCTTGAGGCTTGGAGTTGGACACCCCGGGGTTAGGGCTTGCTTCTGTGGAGCTGTAATGTGCTCAGTGCTGCCCCCTGTGCTGGCAGTGCAGAAGACACCACTGTGAGGTGGCCGGGCTACTTTTAAACTGTGTAAAAGGGAACCACAGATTCCCGTTGTCATATGATGCGTTATTATTAGTAGTAGTAAAACATAAAATGCTGACTGTAAGCAGTTTCAAAGTTACTAAGCGATTGATTCAAGAGAAAATAAACAGAAGACAGGATGTTTTTCATTTCAGTCTCAGTGATATTGTAGTTCAAAGCTACAATTTAAAAACTATATAGACAAAGTGTTTGAGTTATTTTTTTTAAACTTGTTTGTATATAGATCTAGCTTTATATTCTTTCTTATTGTGTGCCATCTGTAATGTTTGACTCAAATACCCCACAGAACTGGACAGCATGGCGAGCTCCCATCCTCTGTCAAGCTGTCACCCTTAACCCACGAAGTTCAGGAACTGTGGGATATGATGTTTGTTTAATTGTCATGTAAATGTTAGGCAAGACTGTTACATTTGGTATTTTTCATTAATAGTAGTACTATACTTGTACACATCAACAGGAGTTTGACTTCAGTTTTCATACACCGGCTCCTTCCAGCTGTAGAGCTGCTGCTGGTTTCAGCTGTTGTTGTTTCAGGCTCCGTTTGTCTGTTTGAAGGGGAAGGTGGATATAAGACTACTGTTGTAACCACAAGAAGAAGAAAAACAAAACAAGCTCACCGCTGATTTTCAAAAATTATTTCAGTTGCACTTTTTCAACTTTTATTGACGTGGTTTCACGTATAAGGTTTCAGGAGGAACAAGAGTTTCCTCTCTGCTACGTTAATAATATGAACTATAGCGGCAGGACAAATCAGCAAGATGAAGAGGAGCATTGTGTCCCTCCTCGACCCTGGCTCACTTTATCTAATGTTCGTAATGGGAAACTATTTCCCTCTTCACAAGAATTCTTTCATTTCCTCGTAGTTTACTGTAAACCTGATGTTCTAGATGAATGGTTCCCTTCATGGAAATCAGTGCATGTGACAAACGCCTAATTGTTGTCCCAAGTCTGGGTAATCAGACAGACAACAATAACCGTCCTGACATTTATCAAGCACAGGATTAGTTTGGATGTAAACAACAATCACATAAAGCTCACGGGCTTAAAGTGCTAGTAAAGTATATCTATGTTTTTTGTTTTGTTTTTTTCCTCTCATGCTAGCTGAGTATGAAACACAAACCATGTGATAAAGTAAGCTTTGTTTAGCACAAAGTGCTGCCTGGCTGAAGTCCACTCACCACCGGCTGTAAAACCACAGCTTAGTCGGTTTCACACCTTGGTTTTTCGTATGCATGATGCAAATGAGATGTGGTATGGCAGTTTGCGAGTTTTACAAATGCGGGTTCTCACATTTGTTTGCTTTTTACAGAGCCAAGCTAGCAGTTTCCCTCTTTTTGTGCTAAGATAGCTAACAGCGGCCTGACTGTAGCGTAGCATTCGCTGTTTAGAGTTGTATATATGGATTCTAATTTATCGTTTTAGGAATAAAAGTGATCGATAAAATATGCTGCTTATATTCTGTCACTTTTTTGGAGTCTGTTGACTCCAAAGGTTTGATATTTAATGTTTTTGCATTGAATTGGTGTAACGAAATAGAACTGTTCAGGCCCTACAGGTTTGTAAATGATGTTCAGGTTGGGCCAGTTTGACTGCAAAGTGAAAATAAGGCACTTTAGGATCATTTGGGTTTGACAACAGTGTAATAACTCACCCCAACAAACCATTCAAGTATGTGGGAGTTTCCATCCTCTCCTCTGCCTAACGATTGTAGTTTTTTGGCCCCTCTGTTGCAGACATCCTTTCTGTCTCCTCTCGATCCTCTCTATTCCTTTGTTTTCACACTCATCTTCTTCTTTCAGCTGCTCCCTTCAGGGTTTGCCATAGTGGATAATCTGCCTTCTGCTCTGTCTGTAGCATCGTCCTCTGTCACACCAAGCCTCTACAGGTCCTCCTTCACTACATCCACAAACCTCCTCTGTGGTCTTCATTTTTGCTTTCTGCCTGACAGCTTCATGTTCAGCATCCTTTGTATATATATCCTTTTGTGTATGTGTATGTGTGTGTGTGTGTGTGTGTGTGTGTGTGTGTACGTGTGTACATACATGTACATGCACATACATGTACATATGTGATGTAGCATAACTTAAGCAGCAAGGAAGGTGATAAGTAAATAGCATTAGCAGACGATTGAAGTTCTTTTATTTTCCCTTTTACCATAAACAATCAGTCAGGCATGCAAAAATCCCACTGGCTTTGCCCATACCTGACCTCGTTAGTCCCTACCATTGAAACAAAATAGGTCAAACCAAATAATACAAT
>NW_005187587.1:846298-848195 GCF_000239375.1 Pundamilia nyererei
CCTTACTCCCAGCAAATGGGTGATAGAAAAACGATCGGTGCCTATGCCATTCCCAATATGCGCTGGTTGACGTCGGGGGAGCATGAGTACAAGCATTTTTTATTTTATTTTATTTTATTTTATTTTTTTGCCGATGCCCGTGATGCCGCCCCCCACCACGATGCCGCCCCGGGCAACCGCCCGTGTCGCCCATATCTAAAACCGCTACTGTGTACTACTATGCTGCTTTCCTTTTTTCTTTTTTGTCTCTATTCTGAATGTGATTGTTGCACTTTGTACCAAACTATTTTAAAGCTTTCTTTACTTAATATTTTTGCAGATTACTTAAATTACAATTGATCAAAGTACAATATTTAAGCAATTAAAGTCTTTGACGGCTTTAACAATAAAGAGATATACACATCAAAAAATCAATAATTATATTCCAGTAACATCATGTATATTACTCAAGTGTCATTACATATGTGAATGATTATAACTTTTACTTAGGTAAAACGTCTAATTACTTTTTTACCCTCAAAAGTCAACAAGATTATGTTTAAATTGTTATTCAGGTCCGCTTTTCACATAATAACTCTGCATTAGGACTCAGGGCTGCATATGAGCTTGAACTTGCTCCCCTCCCCCATTTGCCACCCAATTTTTAAAAACCATTTAAACACCCCTGATATCCTCTTTGCTTCCTCTGCAAATGTCCAAACCATCTCAACCTTGCCTCTATAGTTATGTCTCCAAACGGCTCGACCTGAGCTGTCCCTCTAATATGCTCATTTATAAGGTCCAATGTCCATATAATGTCTATATAATGTTAATTCTTGTTGATCCCAGTGAAAATCTTATCTTTAGCTTGGCTTCCTGTTTTTTTGTGGGTGTTACCATCTCCAAACCATAGTTCACAGTTGATCTCACATCCCGTCTTGTAAACCTTCCTTTCCCTTTCTTGCTTTCCCTTTCACTCTTGCCATTGTTTTCAACCCCACTTCTGCATCTGTCTCGTCTTTATCAGCATGCCTCTTTCACCCTCTCCTTTTCATTTCTTATTTAGTGAACCTGAGCTCCTGTGTATTTGTGCCCACTAGCATACACCGACACGATTGGTAAAAAAAAAACTCAATAGGGGGAAAAAAAGGCATGTGACACATGCAGCAATCAAATATATTAACAATATAAATCATTTTAATAAAAGGAATCATCACAATACATTTCAAAGGGTGTCCCACTTTAACTGAAATGAATGACCCATTTTATCTAATACATTACGGTAAACTGGGCCAGGAGGTAAAGAGATTTCTCTTCATTTTACAAAATTTTATCTGAGAGAGATCCTCATAACAAGGGTTGTGAATTTAGAGATGTCTCTTTGCTTGTTATTGATTTATTAACCTTATTAACAAGTGAGATTTCATATGTTCGTTCGCTTGTCATCTGACAGTTTCAAAACGAGGTGTTCCCCTTAGCAACCTCAGACCAAATAAGATCAAATGCTAAATATCAGGTAGTGTTTTAGCACCAGTTTAAAATGCCTTGCAGTCAGTCACCAGCTGTTAACCTTTAAAGAGATGAGATGCTAAGATCCTAAAATAACCCACGTTACCTACAGGCCCAATTTTCACCCAGAGCAACCACCTTTTTTTCCCACTGCTCAACAGACAAAAAAGTAGCAGTTAAAAAAATGTAATAATTGAAATTTGTAGACTTGAGAAATGTTATTAGCTTGTTTATTAAGGGAAAACGCTTAGGATGTTGCTACAGAGTTTAATGCTAATGGATGTGGAAGCTGAGCTAGGGTCACATAGTACAGGTTCATGACCAAATCAGCTTCATCAAATTCAGACGGTATGCTGGGTGTGATCTCAATTACTAGTAACCAGTGTTGGATAAGTTACTTTAAATTAGA
>NW_005187587.1:849771-854374 GCF_000239375.1 Pundamilia nyererei
GAAGTAACGAATAACGAGCCTATCTAAATCCCAGTAACGAGTAACGCGTTTCCGGTTTTGGCATAATAACTAGTTACTGTGCTCTTACCACAATAATAACGTAGTTACTGTAACGCGTTACTTAATAACGCGTTAGTCCCAACACTGCTAGTAACAAGTGTGCAATCCCACTGTTGCTTTATCACGCTACTCACAGAAAAACGTGCCTCTACATGCAAAGGTATGCATGTTCCACATCATCTATTTCTAAAATAAATTGCTTAATTTCTTCCTAAAGTTTTCATATTGCAGCTTTTATTAGATTCCATGAAAAAACACAATAATAATTCCTTAATTAAAAAACGCAGAGTGCGCTTACTCAAGCTTTGTTATTGGGTTTTCCTTTTGTTTATTTTCCGTAAGTCTGTTCATCATTTAATCTGGTGCTTTCACATTCGTTCTGACTGGGTTTGCATAATTCTGAGGGCATTCATCATGTGCTTCTATTGTATGTGTTTGTTTGCTAGCTTTTATTTTCTGTTTTCTTCATCTTTTATTTTATATCTTTCAATGCACGTTTTTTTTTAAAACGTCTTGGAAATGTGTCAAAAAATATCACAGATCTGATCTCAGCGCTTCCTCTTACTGTTTCTGTGTTTTAGAGACAGCTGTTTGGCATTGAGGCCCCTTCTTCTGTGGAACTGACGGGTTGGAGGAAATACTTTAATAGCTACACTCTGCAGGGTCGCAGAAATGTACTTAACCAGCACACACTTTTATACACACGCACACATCTTTATAGAGATATTACACACAGGCGCGCCGACTCCTCACAATCCCAAATGTTTCCTTCTCTTCTCTGCAGTGTGTCTTGGCTACTTATGGGATCTTTGCAGTAACAGCAGCTGCCTACTTGATGCTTAGACAGAAGAAAAAAGAAAACCAGACATCCACCTCCACGGCCTGAGAGGCTAACGTCTTGCAGTCATGCCTTTTCTCTGTGATGTGAGGGGTACTGCACCTTCAAGTCAGCTGCAAGTTACAGTGTTAATAAATGCTTTGTCCGTGCTTGTCTGATCATTATTCATTGATATAATGAACAATCTGTCTGCTGCTGCAGAAACGGCAACAAAATCCGTAATTTTCTTATCCGTTTATTACCCTTAAAGCAGCATGTTTTTCTCTATAAGAGATATAAAATAAGAAGAATGGCTGCACATTTTTTGCAGTTTGATTCATGAATGCATTCACGTTCATGACTTTGCTTGTAATCCTTTTTGAATTCTTGGCTGCAGGTTAATTGACGAGGTAGTCGGTTAACCTGCAGTCTATTGACAAGCTTGACATGACATGGAAATAATTGCAGCCCTTTGACTATGCGCTGAAGCATAGTTAAGCATTGTTACCCAAAGCTGACAGAACAAAAAGGAAACAAGAGTCTTACCTGAGATCTTACACGCAGGCACCTGTGCTGCTTCTGCTGCTCCTGCTGCTGCATCACTGAGGTTTACACTTACTTTACACCACCGGGCTTTGTAAAGCATGATGTCCACAGGTATGTGTGAGCCTTTCTTTTATTTTGTTATAAATATAAACTAAACTTGTATATAAACTGAAATATATCCACAAAAAACAATTTTTAAAGCAAACAGCGCTGTAGTAGTAAAACCATCAACCCATCCGTGATGCGGATGTTTGTTTTATAATCGGTATTGGTGTATTTTTCATGCAGCTGTAACATTTTTAAATAAATATAGTTATTTGCATTCAAACCAATCTCAAATTCAGTGTGCGTACTCGCTACGCACGCACGCACAAACACACACACACACACACACACACACACAGGCTCTGCTGTGAGATCACATGATTTCAAGGAATCTGCGAGCTGAAGTGAAAGCGAAAGTGCGGTCGCGAACACCTGAATCAACGGTTTGAAGCGCGCATGCGCGTTTGAGCGAAAGAAGGAGCGCGTACGTTCTCTGAAAACGAAATCATCTTTTTTATCAAACGAGTTGCGACTTTCTGGGGGCGAGAAGCCGACTGTAGCTCACTGCTGCGACACGTAAGTAGGCTTAATTATTCCTTTAGCTCACATTGTCGCTGAAGCTTGAGGCGGACCGCTGTTGGAGGAATCCAAGAAAGCTGAAAAAGAAAAGTGTCATTTTCTCATTAAGTGTGGGAACTTGTGACAAGCTTTTCCAATTTCTTTAAAACACATCAGCGTCACGGAGGTAGCTGAACTCCACCTTCAAAAATCCCCCCACCTTAAGTAAATCTGTTGTATAGCACAGAATTTTGCAGCTGAATCTGTGGAGGATGTTTGGCTACATTTGAGCTTTTTCTAAACACTTTTGCAGCTCTTTGCAGTTTTAACTCGTCCTGCTGGTTTTACTGTTATTTCCGAGCTCCAGCACTCTGTGTGAAATGCCACCGTGTCTCTGATTTAAGGTGTGAGTCATAAATGCTCTCCTCTTGGGCTAAAGTAACACCGTGTCATTGCCCTGCTCCACTGCTTAATATCTGTGGGCGTGTGAACCTATGAATTAAAACCTTAAAATCGTTGTCACTGGTTCTTTTAAATATATATAGATATATATAATGTGTGTGTGTGTGTGTGTGTGTGTGTGTGAGAGAGAGAGAGAGAGAGATAATGATAGACTTTTACGTCATTGTGAGACAAAACTGTTATGTTAGCTGATAAAATGCAGCTGTAAGCTCATTGCAAACACTGACACTAGAAAAAATGAAGTTATTATAACTCAGTGTAATATTTATAAACATTGACAATAAAAAAGAGAAAATAAAATTAATTTGAACTGTTAAAATATATACATTCTCTACTCACTGCTTGGTACACACTGTACTCCTTAGAAAGTATTGATCAGCATCAAGTATTTGCATTTTATTCTTTATTGTAATGTAATTTTTTATTTGCTTATCTTAAATTTGAAACACAAAAATCTGTACGGGACGGTTAAAATGTTTTCATTGCTTTTGTTTTAAATGAAAAGCAGAAAATGTCACCACTAATCTGCTTACCTCACACTTCAGAGGAAATTAAGTCTTTTTATACACCTTTTTAGTCTCGCTTGATTGAGAAAGTGAAAGCGTTCTTCTGTCATCAGTTGTGTTGTAGCCACCCTTACTGGTGGTTTGTAACACACAAACATGTGGTTTACTGTCAGCCGCACACCCTTTAAGTCTGGATTGGGCGCCCATGCTGGGAGCATGTGCCATGACAGTGCGCGTTATGCTATATAAAGCCAGGGCGTGTTTCAAACATCAGCTGTGCGCTCATCAGGAGGCATAAAACATGTACACCAGAAATGACAATGTGATTAATGCGATCTTAAGTGTTTGTGAAAAGCTGAGGATTAAAGTTACAATATAAACTCTCTGCAGCATGGCGTCTCAAAGTGCACTGAGCAACAGATGACCAGCCGGGAAGGAGTGAATGATGGAGGATCTGCCAGTGAAAAACGGAGTAACTGGTGCAACAGGTGGTCAAGAGGAGGATTGTTCTTTGTAGGATGGTCAGAGACAATTGCAATAAAGTGGTAGTACAAAGCCCAAAACAGAGCCACGCAGCCGAACCACAGAGCCCGAGTGAGCCCTCTGAAGAACACCGGGAACAGAGCCCAAACAGAGCGGAGTCGAGAGAGCTGGATTTACTGCACTGGGTCAAAAACAACTGTGAGGAAGACGCTGAGCTCTGGGTTAGTGTTCACGATCACTCACTGCTGATTTTACTCATGTTGTTTTTGGTGATAGATTGTTTAAATATTAAAAGCACTCAGCAGGCAGAATACCACATTTTATGCCTTTATTGATTATTCGATCATTAACATGTGTGCACTAATGCATGGGCACAACTTTAATGTTGCAGCTTTTTAACTACTTTACACACTGCTGGGAACTGTCTTAAATGTCCATCACAGCTCATTTGTCAATTATACATTTGTATAGATCAAAACTAGTAGCTACTGTTATCAAACAGATACAGTGGAGGAAACAGCAGTTTCCCTCAAAGTGAGTAAAATTGAATGCATTTATAAAGATTTTCAGATGTACAGAACAAGTACTTGAGCGTGTACTTTTAGGCAATGTCGTGCAAAAGTATATTTTTAAATCAGTTTCTTTTTCATTTAAGTTAGGCTAAAAGCGAAACTAAATAATAATGCGATTGAAAAATTCAACGGTGTTTGTTTTACATTATTAACAGTATGATGGATACCAATATAATATGACAACATTTGTAAAAGTGAAACTACAAGTGACCCACAAACGTTTGTTTTTAAACTGCTATCAAAATAAAAGCTGATAAATTTATTAAGGAAAATAAACGATATGGCTGGAGCGTGGCGGTAATAAACTCGGTCACTCAGACCAGGTCGGTACAAAATGACACTCCCCGACAGGAAATCGTTGTTGTTACAAGGAAAGTGTTTGGAAGCCTGCCTGGCTTTATCATTGGACTTTGAACCTGAGCATGCCTCCCCCTCATGAGCCAAGGATTTACAGCACCATTATGGTGTTGGTAGTGGTCTTACAATGTTATCGCCCACAGAGTGCATCTTGTGTCAGAGCAAAACGTTACAAGTGGCACTTATGGAAATTAACA
>NW_005187587.1:854980-862119 GCF_000239375.1 Pundamilia nyererei
ATCATGCAAAAGCAAGAATCAAACAGACTGTGGGAGAGTATCTTCTGGCTGGCGGGGAGCGCTTGTGCACTGACCTCATCACTTAAAACCTCACGTTTTTAAAGAAAAGCAACACAGGCAACATATATTTAGCCTTAGAGGCAAAGCCGAGGGCAAGAAAAAGCACAGCCTTCATTTTTGTTTAATCAGATTAGGAGCTGTTCGCTGTAGGCAGTGAAATCTCTGGTGTACCATCAGCAATAAAGACCCTGCAGCCACCAGAGAACACTTTGATTTATGTGCGTTTTTCATCATATTGACTGGACACGTCTGATCTTCTCCGCTGTAGGAAGTGACTGGAGCTGATTCCGATGGGTTGCCCACACACCTCCGTCCGTTCACCAGCGAAGCAGAGTATAAACTAGTAAAAAGTACTTACCAGCAGCTTCTGCAGAGTGATTACTACTGGGGATCCCTGACCATGGAAGAAGCCCACGGAAAACTCAAAAATGCTCCTGCTGGAACCTTCCTTATCAGGTAGTCAGCGCTGTTTTTCTTTATTTCTCTCTTTAACTGTTGTGTTTTTTTTCCTGCTTTTTTCCCCCTTCATCCTATTAAAGCTAAACCAATGCAGTCCATCTCATTTGCCAAGCTCATGTGTAGTGACTGTACACCGCTGTGCTGTTGCAGGGACAGCGGGCAGCCGGATGTTTTCTTCACTCTGAGTTACCAAAGCGACGATGGCCCGACGAGTATTCGCATCCAGCTGAACAAGCTCCACTTCAATCTGTTTGGCAGCCAGAGGACTTTTCCTTCACTCTTTGCTCTGCTGACTTACTACACCAGCTCCTGCTGTAAACTGACGCTGCCCTTTCGTATTCACCGCCCTGAGGGTCTGAAACAGATGTGCAGGAGGGCCTTTGTAGGCGTGTTTGGAGCAGATAGGATAAGCACATTACCTGGTCTCAACAAGCAAGTGAGAAGCTACCTTTGGGCATACCCTCACCCTATATAGACCCATGTGCTCCAAGTTTCTGTGTCAGGACGTTGTGCTATCACAAGGATAAAGAATTTTATTTCTTACTTTTTAAAGAAGTTATCCTTTGTACTATAAATGAGAGATAATAGAAGATCACTGCAGGTGACTGCTATGAATGATATTATTGGAGAGACAAGCGAGTAGAAGGCCGTAACCATCAGAGGTAGAAATGGCTACATGAGGTAATTCAGGCGACCTGCGGCACAGATGGACAACCTGAAGGTTTCTGGTTGTTGAGAGGTTATTTGCACACCTTCTGAAAATGTATTGTTTTACAGATTTGACAAAGTACGTGTTAACGTTGTTCTGTTTTGGGGGTTTTTTTTGGGGAGGGGGGGGGGGGGTTATATGCACTGTCAGAAGTCAACAATGATTATTTATATAACTAAAGTTTCTAGCAATTTTCCCTGTAAAGGCTGCACCACTGCCTGTATGGTGACATTTCAGTTTGTCGTGCCTATGAAAATGTCATAACTGCTGCTGTTTAAAGCTGCACTAGCTGATATCTGAACTTATGAACGCATGAGCAAGCAGCCATGTCAACAGCTCATGAACGTGAGGGTAAATCAACTGTAAAAATCCACTTGGAGTGATGGTTTCTGGCTCGTTCCTTCTCTTTCTTTTTTTGTGTTGCTTGTTTGGTAACATTAGGTTAATTATCTCAATATCTTGGTACAAAGGTTCATTTGCTCTGGATGATGGGGGGAAACAGAGGAACAGATTCCAACCGCTAAATTGATGTTTATAATTCACAGAATTTGCAGTTAATACGATTCAGATATCGGTTAACATCGCCGCGGTTCTTTATGAGGTTGCAGATGTAATCTTCCCATTACAGAAGGAATCCTCTTTTTCTGTTATCTCACAAAAAGAGGATTCCTCCAGCTGTAGCTGACCTTAGATTCTGTAGTTTTGCTCTCACCTGTATTTAAAAAAAGCATCGACTTTGTGTTTTTTGTCTTTCTGTTGGGGTTTTGTGTTGGCCTTCTCCTGCCTGGCTGTCAAGGGGGTCGGCTACAGCAGCTAAACTAAGCAGCAGAGTTGACTGAATGTTTGTTTTCGTCACTTTCGTCTGTGTAGATTCCACCATAATTCTTTTTTTATGTAAAAGTATTGATTAATGCAACTGATCAACACTTGAAATGATTCTAGTTACTGTCTTTGGTCTTCTGGTACAATATGCATGTAATATTGTCTTGTTCATATTGAATAAATAATTTTTTATACTAGATAAAATATATGTAAACCTAAGACTTGATTACTGCCCACTCAAAGACAGGAAGAGGAATACAAATCACTTCCTTTCTAGTAAGTATGTAAGCTTTGAAGGTAAACATGACAAAAACCTAGAGAATTTTTCAAAACAAGAGTAAACAAACACAAGTGTAAATATATTAGTTTTTAGCTGTTTTTTGGCTTTTATTTTGGGGGGGTTTTAGCCATTGAAGGTTTTGGTCCTGTCAGTTCACCAACAGCTACACTGTGCAGAGCATTACGAGACAGTAGTGTAAAAAAAATGACGCTTTGCTTGCTATGCTCTGCTCAACTTTATGACAGTGGGAAATGAGTCTATTTTTAGTAGTTGTTAGTAACAGGATACACATGTACTTCTCAAGATGCGATTGAGGTGCAGGTTTTAATCACTTTTCATGCATTTTCAGAGGCTCATTATTAATCGGACAGCTGACCGACGAGCACTTTCTTTATTGCACATCAAACAGCTATGACCTTTAAAATATTTTAAAGTCACCTGACTTTAAAATATTTTAAAGTCAGGTGACTTTTGTCTTTTTATCTAAACAATAGATCAAAACAAACTTAATTGGCAAGTGAAAGCAAAACTTAAAAAAACAAGTAAAAAGAAAGCTTTATGCGCCACTCTCCAGGCAAAAGTCTCGCCCCTACCTTACGTTATCTGTAAACTTGACCTTCTTTTTGCAGTTTTATTTATTTATTTTGCAGTTTTAAAGTGACACATATTTCAGAAACAATAGTTTCAGATTGTTAAAGGACCAATGCGATGGTTTCAGTGGAAGCCTTGTTTGCATTCCTTTTCTGAAGTGTTTAGTATGAATCAGTCACAAAGATCACCTCTGTGAGCATGACTAACTACATGTCTGTGTGATTTCATTTTAACCAGACTGACTCTGTGTGGGTGAATTAAGGCCCACGGCTTATTTGGGCTCTGTGCTGCGTTTAGCGGTGTTACTCCGGCCTGGTATAAAGCTGACGCTCAGCTGAAAAGCTTTTTGATCATTCGTTCAGATAAGCGGTGCGCACACAATGCAGTGCAAAAGTGTGCACATACGCACATTATAGATTTTTTGTGGCTTTCCATCATCTGTTCCACTTCCTGTCCTAAATCTGACTGGCAATGTCCCCTTTAGTCTAAATTAGCCCTGCACCAGGGACACACACACACACACACACACACACACACACACATATCCACACTTTCCTGATCCTCAAATTATCTTTGTCTCATTAACCTTAAACAGGCTGATGTGAAAAAAAAACACCACTGCTGTGACACACATAAACGCGAGGAGAGCTTATTTGTTGAACCCCTTCCAACAACAATGCAAAGGTAAAGAGCTTTTTATAAAAGGCTTGTTAAGCATTAACAGCTCATATCAGGAGCATTAAAATGGACATGCTCAAAGGCCTGTATAGATTTTAAAAGTGCTGTGAGTTACACCAGTGAGAAAATAGCCCCATCTGTCTTTATTGCTTATATATAGATACCGTATTGGAAATATGCCCATGTCTGTGGGCAGGCACATCATCAGCCTGGGCTTTCACGGCTGGAGCCTCGGGATCTTATTAATGAATAATATTAATCAATAATATGGCAAATACATAATCATCACATCAAAAATTTGATGTTTGGATCATTGAATTGGCATGTGATGATTGCATTGCTTTTACAACCAGTGCAGGAGAGGGAACAGGAGGAGTGGGCAGAGGAGATGAAGAGTGCAGCAGGTTGATGACACAGTAAAAGAGCAGGAAAGGTGATGAAGAGGTGAGCACAGAAAAGACCAGACAGAGGCAGCACAGTTTGGAAGGGCTCAATATGACACAACAGAAGCAGAAACAACGAGAAAAACTGAACTAACATTATCAATGTGTCAACATGCAGCCTTATACATGAGTGCTTTATCAGCATTGTGGTTTTACTACTGATGCTCAAAGTCAGCCTAAAGCAGGGATTACACTTTCTGCTAGGGGTTAGATGGCTAGCGCGGGGCTCCACGTGGACGTCCACATGCCTTCCCGATTTACATCACAGTACAGCAGCTGTGAATCATAATGTGGTGTTCTTAAAGCAGATGTCAAAGAAGTATAGAGTCAATGAGTCCATGTCAGTGTCCACAAAGGAGTATAATCTAGGTTTAGCACCCCTGACTTTAACCATTAGCTTTGATATTTGATAATAATTTTACTTTATAATCTAACTTCAAAAATGTGTTTCTGAGCGAAAATCCAAGAAGATTTCAGGGATGGGTCGAGGCACCACTGTTGTAAGGTCTTGGCAACGCTTCTGTTTGTGACCCATAAAGCTGGAAGAGACCACTTCTCTCTTCTTGGTGTCCTACTTCCCCTGTCCTCAGTATTGAGGGGTGGGCTCATGTTTGAGCAGGACCTTCAGTTTGATCCCAGCTGCACACCTGAAATCTCTGTATAAGGAAGACATTCTAAATATCTTAGTCATAGTTCCTGCTATTAGGTGTTTCCCAGGTCACATTTTACTGTGATCTCACACACACGCACACACGCACACACACACTAGAATTGTAAATAGAGTCAAACAATGAAAGGAATTGTGTTAATGAATGAATGAAACCGTTTCCAAACTCCAGCACAGCTTGAGTGTGACTAGTTATTATTATCAAAAAACTGCTGGGTGTCCCGTGTGGTCGCGCGATCCCGGTCATAGCTATGAGCACGCCTCTTGCACGCGACTGCGTGTTTATATGACCTTTCTGACCGGTGACCCTCAGGAGGGGACCTTATCGCTCAGGGGTTACAACAACTGGAGTGGCACGCGTGCGTGTGTAGTACTTGTTTATGTAATGCCATATGTAATTGTGACCGCTCGCGTGTGCGTGCGCGCGCTGGATCTGGCGCGAGCTGGTCCAGCACCGCGGCGGCGACAGCGGTCGCACGTTAAACATCAGCCACCCATGCGTGTTATTCTGCGGACTGGGGACTCGTGAGATTTGAGCTGTGCGGGCTTGACCCGACAGATGGGAGGGCGCTCGAGCTCCACCGTTTTCACGCACGGCACGCACGTCGACCCGGTGAAATCGTCACGCTGATAGAATCTGTGGAATCTGTCGCGAGTGTTCCTGCGCGCGCGGTCGGAGAGCATCCCGACAGAGAGCGAGGTCCGGTCGGTCGGTCTGTAGTCGGTGTGGGTCCGCGGAAGGCTTTAGCGTGCAGGGGAGCTGCAGAGGGACTTGCGCTGGACTCCTTGGCCGAATCAGAGCATCCCATTCCCGGCAGCATCCATCCCTCCGCGCCTCAGCTCCAGCGGGAGGCCGGGAGCGGCGGCAGGATGTAGCAGCGGATTAACGGAGGAGAGAGGGGCGCTCAGAGGAAGAGAGCGGGACCGAGGCGGGACGGAGGGGACATGGGGAAGGACCAGGAGCTGCTCCAGGCCGTGAAGACCGAAGACCTGCTGACAGCTCAGCGGCTTCTACAGAGACCACGGCCAGGGAAAGCCAGTCAGTATCCATCCATCCATCCTCCTGTCTCTGTGTCACACACACACACACACACACACACACACACACACACACACTGCCCGTCATTATCAGGTCAGGACAGTGCAGGCTAAATCTGATGTGATGCCATTTAGCCTAAATGGTGCACTGTGCGTGTTTGTGTGATGGCGTGCGTTTCTCCTGCACGCGTGTGTGTGTGTGTGTGTGTGTGTGTGCTATGACGTTGAGTTTGTGATAGTGATGACGTTGCACATGTGTGAGAACAGTCATCAGGATGTAATCTGAAATTAGGAGCGCTTGTCATCCCATTCCCCACAACTGATCTTTTCTGGGTGTGTGTGTGTGTGCGTGTGCGCGCGTGCGCGCGCGCGCGTATGCGCGTGTCTACGTGCGTGCGCGTGTCAGACAGAAAGGTGGAAAGTGGGTACGCACATAGGCCGTGCACCGCTCGCGGGACAGGGGGATTATTGGTGTGTGAAGACGCCAGATGTTAGTGGTAATAATGTGACGATCGTACACGTGCAGACATTTGCGTGCGCGCGCACAAATGTGATGCTAAAGCATGCATGTGCGCGGGTGCCTAACATGGAGTCAGCTGGGACTTGAGGTGATAATTAGATTTCAATTACAGCGCTGAAACATCTCTCCTCCTCTGCAGTTTCACCATAAGACCCCTCTAAGCGCCTCTGCTTCTCTTCCTTCTCTCACCTCATTTCCTCTGCTCTGGCTTCTTCTCGCCTCTCCTCTCCCCGTGTTTCATCTTGTCTTCTCTCATATCATCTCTTGCCTTCTACTCCTGCGCTTTCCCTGTCTCTACCCTACCCCCCTTCTCATCTACCGTCCTGTGTCATTTTCTTCCTTCACTCATATCCTTTCACGTCCTGTCTCCTTCCTGCCTATTCACCTGTTTTCCCCTTTTTTCATTTCCTCCTTCCTCCCTCACTCGTACCTCCTTTCCACTCCTTCTAACCGTGCCGCTCATGTTTCTGCCTCTGTCATCTCTCTCCTCTTCTGCCCCCCCACCACACACACACACAAGCAGCCACACACAGCCGGTGTTTCCTCCATGTTCCTCTCCTGCCCCGTCCTTTTCCTCTCTTCTCGTGCGTTGTTTGTCTCTGAACATTCCAGCAGTGCTGTGGAAAAGAAGAAAAAAATGCTTCTCCTCAAATGCCAGAACAGATCAGGCCTGAGTGCTTAGTCCACTGCACACTGACAAAGAGAGAGAGGGTGGGGTGGGGGGTTGTGGGTGAGGGAAATGAGGGTGAGGAGGAGGGTTAGCATGTAAGCAAGTGAAATGTTGAGATATGTATGCAGAGAGGTCAAGAGACAGGACGTGTTGGAGGGAGGTTAAAGAGTGTGTGTGTGTGTGTGTGTGTGTGTGTGTGTGT
>NW_005187587.1:862186-868334 GCF_000239375.1 Pundamilia nyererei
GTGTGTGTTTCAAATCCAGGTTTATGTTTGAATAATTAAACAGGATGCCAGGTTTCTCTGCTGGAGAATTGTTGCTTTCTCAAACGCACACACTGACACACCCCAGACACACAGTTACAGGCAGGTACATACGCACACAAACACAAACACACACACAGGGACACACTTGACACATCGGGTGTTAGTCATGTGCCTGACTGTGTTTGTATTATTAATAGTATGCTAATGAGGTTCAGAGCAGCACTGTGGCGGGTTAAAGGGAGGTTTTGCTGTGTTGGTTATTTGCTGTGTTGAAATGTCACACATTGATGCTGTGGATGAAAGGAACAGAAGCTTTCCTGGCATGACCACCTTCAGAGGCCAGAAAACCACAAATTTCTATCAGTCGTTATCAGTAGCTGTTTACACGCATGCACCGCAGCCCTGAACTTTTCCAGACTTTACCCAACTGAGGTGGCAGTGAGAGCTCCTATCGCAGGATCAGCTAGATCGAACTTTACAGCAGTCGCTGACCTGGCATGTGAAGCCTCATTGTGCCAGGGCGAGCGCCGAACACACCATTTTCTGCTGTGTGATACATGTGAGAAACTCTGGAAAATACCCAGAGGTGATGTGAACAGGTAAAAAAGTGGTGTGACTAAAAAAAAAGCCTTCCTTGGTCACTGTGGTCACTGTCTAACTTTTAGATTTCCAGTCATTAGTCAACATTTTGGGAGTTATCCGCTCTTCCGTGATGCCCCTGGAGTGCATGGAGACGCTTGTGTTTGCTCCTTCAGCCAGCAGCAGAACATTTGGTGTGCTTTGCTGAGACACTTCAGAGTTAGAGGTAACAGAAGCAGCTCTAGTGAGTAAATAGAAATGAGGGACTGCGAGGCAGCTGCTTATTCTCTATTTGAGGGCGTGCCAAACGAAAGGCTAGGCGAGCTCTGTGCCAGTGTGTTACATACAGTAGTGACATAGATAAGAAACGGGAGAAACGGCCGGACTGCTAACAAGTGTTTCTGTAGGAGACAGTAACTCCCACTGAAGAGGGCTTTGTTACTTTTTAAACCTTTTATTTTCACAAAAAGCTCCGTAACTAACGGAACGAAAGGACACCCCAAAAAAGAGCATATTACGAACTTTGACTGGAAGAAGACCCAGAAAAAAAGCACCACTGTAAACATAAATGATTTAAAGCGATGTAGCAGAGACCTACCACCCTGCTGGACATTGTGCATTAGTTTTGCAACAGAGGATGAGAGAACCGCGACACAAGGCCGTAGAGATTCCTTTCATAAATTTCGTTTCAGTGTCAGAGCTCAACTGGAAATCACTTTCGCCACCTTTGGGATGAATATTGGAAAATATTTTCACATAGAAGGGACACACAACGATAGACATGTAATCACTTGTACCAGTACACAATTCTCAATAACCAGTAGATAGCACTTGTGTACTTTATATAACATGCCTCATTCATCCATTCAGACTCAAATGTATGCATCAGAGAGCAACATGGGGTATCTTCCCTAAGAGACTGAAGGAGCCAGGGATCAAACCAACAACCTTCTGATTGATAGGTGACCTGCTCTGCCTCCTCAGCTACAGCTACCCCAATACAAGACCAACACATAGTGATGCAGTTAAAGTCAATTGGCATCACTGACATGCTGGTGACGGTCCATTTTTTTAACTTTGCTAATAGACTGTTAATAGGCTGCTAAGTAGCCTACAAACGTCACTACGAGGTATAAAGTAAGCTACGTTACCACATGGGTTTCATTCTCCCTGGCATTTATATAACGGTCTCAAACCCAAACACATTTTGGTGTATGGAAACGTAACCGCTACCTCAAAAGACAGATGTTCATTTCAAGATAAAAACGCAAGATTTCTTATCAGGTAGTCAGGGCGGAGCCTTCGTGGCAGCTGCGCTAGCCCACGTGTAGCTTCTGCTGTGCTTGTGGGCTACTTTCTGCTTCTGCAGCACATTAGGATAGATAACACAGGAAGAGAGAACCACAACAGCAAACCATGGAGGTTCATATCGCAGTTCTGGTTTCAGTTCAGAGCTGTTAGACTGCTACCTGACACAGATACAGGACCGTTAGACCTGCCAGTTTATTATTGGCTAATAAACCCATATTTAACCCATATTTAAGCTAAATGTGTGTCTGTATTGTAAAAAAAAAATCAACTCGATCTTGCTGGGTTAAAGCTTTTTTTTTCATATAGCGTGTACTGATGACTAAGATTACTGTATTAAATTGAATAAACGATAACGTTGGTGTGATTCTCATAAAAATTCTGTGAGGAAACCCAAAGTTTATCTGCCCGTTTCTCCCCCTCTGAAGACACACATCTGTGAAAAACTGCTCATCAACTCGGACGAGAGGAAATGATGTATCTGTCGGTGAATATCCACTGAGATTAATAAACATTTGGTCTCCCAGTCAGCATTTTCAGGAACAACAGAGATGTATGTGGCGTCGACGCCAGTAAACTATAAGGTAAGATGTCATCTAATGGAGCGGTGTGCTGGGCTGATGGGTTTTCAATCATTCTGAGGCAAAGCTGGAGTTGTGTGGCACACAGGAATACCGAGCTGCAGCTGCACAGAGAATAGCAGACTCATTGTTGGTTGTTGTTGTAGCTGTAGACAATGAGAAAACTCGACAACACCACCTTGTCTTTTAAGCTTGTAGCCTTGCTGCAATCACGGCACTCTCGGTTTTCTTGTTACAGATCAATCAAAAGTTTGTTCTGAATCTTTCGAGTCTGAATGAATCACTTCAGATGAAAGAGACGTTCAGTCTCACTTTAAAAGAGACGACATTAAAACTACTGCCTGCTCACGCAAAGTGAGGCACAGTCCTAAACGATTTGGTAATGGTTTTATTATCTCTGGCTCAGCTGAAGTAAAGCTCTTTATCTTAGAGATATGAGAGCATTCTTATCATAACTGTATCTCTTTTATGTTGTAGCGATCCACTGAAATGGACTTTACTGATGATCAGGGAACGCTGACCCTTTTTTTTCTCGTCTTTTTTGGCGTAGCTTATAGCACTTTGTAAGATCTGGCATTCCCAATTCATCAAGTGAACACCTGTAACAGATCTGCACTGAGAGCGCTTCTTTTTGTTAGCTTGTTGACTCGAGAATAGCAGGTGTGATTACACACGAAACACCGTCTCCTCATCCTAGCTCTTAGCAAATGTGTGGACTGAAAAAAAAGTCAAATATTGTAATCTCTGTCAGGCTATGTTCTTGGTACTCAGATCAAGCAGCCTTAGTTTGGCAGACTCTGGGAACTGTGATTGTTCAGTATTATACCATCAACAGGATTAATCCATTAAGTAATTATACTATCAGCAGTGGAAATTATCAACAGTCACAGCACATGTTCAGAGTCCGAATCATCTTTATTCGGCCAAGTTTGTGCACACGCATAAGGAATTTGAATTTGAGGAATTTCTCTGCATACAGAAAACAACATTTTTTTAATTGGCTATTAAATAGGTAATATATAATTAGATGTATATACACAAGGAGAACATTGGGATTGGGATCATTTTGCTGGGATGGTTTGGATCCCAGTTCATGGGATGGTCACCGCAAACCTTGAGTAGTCATGAGGGGGACCAGTAAATATGAAAATTGTGTGAACTATGTTGTATAGTGAAACTAGAAGCTGAATGCTTTCAGAATGATGGCATTATGAGTTTACAACACTACTATACATAATGTTCACCGTTATGTATAGTAGAACATTGTTCCAGAAGTCTTGTGGTTTATTCAGATGCAACTTGGCAAACTTAAGCTGTGCAACCTTTCCAAAGAAGCCATACTTGTTCAGTCGTGAACTTTAACATTTAACACACTAACGGAGACCTGTAGAGTCTAAGCTACAGCTCTTATGTTTTTTACAGTTTCTCTGAGCATTGCAAGAATTTGCTGGGACGTCCAATCCTTGAAAGATTGTGGCATTGTGTTAACACACAACTCCAGACCAGCAAACCTCTGCTTTTATAGAGGTTCTCATACTTACTTTATGCATTTTATTAGCCGATACTGGCTGCTACTTACCCTCTTAATTCCAATGCAAAGGGAAAACTTATTAGAGGACTGCACAGAGTCTTTTTCGGATGACTGTATGTCATCCTAGGATGGGCTCGAGCCCTGTCCCATCCAGCATGATGCGTCATGATCCTACAGCACTAGCATGCTTGTTGTCTGTGTCTGTCATTTAGATGTTTTGAGGATAATTTTATACATTTTGAGGCTGGTAGCATATTGTGACCCTGACTCGAGTCACTTTTAACATATGTGTGCAACTGTCTGAAATCTGTGCTGGCATTTGTTTTAGGCTACGTGTTACGCTGAAAGTCTAAATGCATGATGACAGGAAAGGTCGGAGGTGATGGAAACAGGACTTCAGAACATCTCTGATAATGAGAACCCCTGAGAAACCCCTCCGTTTCACCTCTCCTGAGGTTTGTGAGTCTGCTGTGTTACATTCAAGGTTGCTTTTCAGTCCTGCTTGGTTATTTTGGCTCTCAGTTAACAATAAAGACTTTCAAAGTGAAAATGAATGAGCCACAGTTACAATTTTCAGGGAGATGTTTCACAATAATATCATAGTCTTGTCATTGTAATCCCTCCCAGATGACTGACAGTCTCTGAGAATGGCACGTTGAGGAGTTACCATGGTAACCCAGCGCTCAGTTACGATGTTATGACAAAATAAATGATCGGAAAAATATGAACCCTGGTCCAAGGACTGTATCAGAGAAAGATTATGGCAGCGCTCTCAAACAAGCAGTTCATGTGAAGGCAGGAAAAGCCTTTCGTTCAAAATTTAATTTAACAAATCAAGTCACTGATACAGTCAGGCAGCGGGTTAGCGCTGACATAAGTGAGTTTGAAGATGAAAGTCTGTTTTGAGAGCAGTTCTTAAAACAAAAGAGAGGCTTTTATATGTGCAGAGTGATACTCTGTCTCTGTCAACTGAATTAGATTAAATACAAATCCTGGTTCTGAGTTTGAGAGGGAAGCGCCTCATGTGGGTGTTTCTGTGTTGTGAGATTCTGGTCTGTATCGGGGTTCATGTGGCTTTGTGGTAGTCTGATGGTGACACAGTTATCTGCACTCATTGATTCATCAGCTGGGGGGAAGGGATGCTTCTTATTTTTAATCCAAGAGAGATATGGAGGAACCAGCACTTCCATAAATACACACATAAACACACACACACACACATATGCATGCAGGAAAATGATGTCAGCTGCACTGTAAACAGAAATAACAGAACTACCAATCAGCACGCGCTCTTTAGCAAATTACAGGGAAAATTAGAGTGTGAGAGCAGGATGAAGGGATGAAGTGCAGATAGAGCTGCAGAGCGAAGGGAGAGCTTTTCCCCAGATTACAGCACAGCTACAGATTATGGCCCGTGGATTATGAGGGTTTGACCAAACCAAAAAAAAAAAAAAAGTGGAGGCAGAAAGACAAACAAGTTGATTTTTCCTGTGTCCTTTCAGGCTGTTTGGTAGTGGGTTTGTGAACGGTTTCTTCCTGCTATCCGGTGCCTGCATCTCTCTAATGCTCACGTGTGTGTCACATTTACACAATGAAGCACGTGCTCTACACCCAAACATGCTATAAATATACGCAGACACACTCATGTATGTATGACAGCGATAGTGCCACTCTAAAGATGCAAAGACTGATCCATTAATTAATAAGTCAGTGTAGAAAAAATGAATCAAGGTTCTTTTGGTGTTGTTTTTTTCCTAAGCACCTAATTTTCTTTTTTTGGGGGGGGGGGCTTTTAAACCATTGTTTAAAATGGAGGTCACCTTGTATTCTGATGAATTATGATGGGGTATTTGAAAATACAAGTGCTTAGACTACATCACACGATACAATATTATCACAATACTTAACGCACGATACGATATTATTGCAATTTTTTAAAATATTTTGCGATATTCACATTCTGTACATATAGGTAAACTTTATCAATATTCATTTTATCTAATATCAAAGTCTCACACTCAGTCTTTCTCTCATTTCAGTCAGTTTTATTGTTGACAAACTTGAACGGTTTGTATTACAGTCTAGTCCAACTTAACTGAATTCAACCATGTGGTACAATTATAGCTAT
>NW_005187587.1:869042-903926 GCF_000239375.1 Pundamilia nyererei
TTTTTATCGTTTACTCGGTTTTCCTTGGTCTTTTCACGTGTGTTATGAATAAATTTTCTTTTTTTCGGTACTAGTTTTATTTTGTTGTATTTATCCGCGACACCTTAAAGGCCGGTCCGTGAAAATATTGTGGGGCATAAACCGGTCCGTGGCGCAAAAGAGGTTGGGGACCGCTGGCTTAACAGACGGCTAGTGTGGCTATCAGCTAATTGCTAATAGTTAAACAGCTAACATTAACGTATGTGGGGCGTAATTTCCATGGGGGGTTATGTTCAGCACAAAGTTACGCCGATGCTGCCAGGCTAACATTTATGATAACTGTTTATTATCAAAGTGCTGTTGAGATCTGCCGTGTGCCTATCTGGCTGCAGCACTGCTGTGTGAAGTTGTGCGTCAACTGGAGCAGTCAAAGATGGCATCTATGGTATAGAAACTGTTAGATAGAGACAGACTATCTAATATGAGCTTAATTTTTAGTAGTGTTATTACTGTTTTAGTATTTGAGCATTTAATTTTTTGCAACCCTAGCAGGTTATGAGCTTTACTAGTTATCAGCTAGGCACTCGCTTATCTCCACTTTAGGTTCTTATGACAAACCATCATAAGGTCCTTTTGTTTTCACCTGCTCTCCTAAATATACTCATATATTTTTGCATATAGATCAAGTTTATGTGAGAGAACACATTAAAATCTGAGCTTTTGGTTTTTTTTATGAGAGTCCTATAATTTCTTTACCTTCATTACATGGTCGATTCTCTTTAACACACTGAAGTTATACAGTAGGAGTATGTCTGGAAACACTCACAGATGTGAACATGTTGCTTCAACTTTACCGGCTCTCAATTAAATATTGAATGAACAGGACAGAAGAATATATTTGTCCCTGGATTAAAGTTTAAATTTGAACTTTTTTTGAAATGCTTTTCTTACTCTTTGTTACCCTTTCAGAGCTTCTCGGAGCAGCAAAGCGGGTGAACGTCAACATCCAGGATGCAGATGGGTGAGGGATCACAGATGTTTCACATCACCTCCTGTTCCAGCTGTTTACTCTATCATTACACCTCTTTCTTTATCACTCCATTTTCATTCCATCTTTTATAATAACCTATTTCTTTCTTCATGGCCCTGAAAACACTCACAACACTATCAACACAACTGAATCCTGAGATCTTTTCTTGTTTTCTCAGATTTTGAGGTAGTTGTTACTCAGCCATCGAGCCGCTCACTAAAATTCAAAGATCTAATACATCTTAATTTGCTCTTTAGTTTTATGAGCCTCACATGTAAAGATCCCGCATAATAACATGTAAAAAAACACCTTCAGATTTTGTCCCACTTGTTTTTACCATCCTGATTGTAGCATATGTGCCCCGTCTCCCTAACAGTTGGGCCAATCTGAAGGAAACTTAAAAAAAAAGACTTTTATTATAGATCCGCGTTTAGCAAAGACTGAAAATCTCCACAGGCTTGGCTGAAAATGAATTGAACGTGTACATGAACATTCATATACATAAAAAATGAGGAAAACCCAGAGATGCTCATCTTTTCCACACTCAGTCATAAATTGAAGACTGCTCTGATTCATTCGGGCTCCTTCATAAACCCCCATTTTGTCCGTGCTTAAACACAAGGCTTCCTGGTGACAGTCCATGATTATTTCCTCCTTTTCTATTTTTATACCTTACAATAGCTTCCAGTGGGTCAGTCTGGATCATGTGGTGGGCGACCTCTGGCCAGGAGATCTGTGCTGTAATTGAAATAATCATATGAATTAAATGAAACTGAAAAGCACTTTCTGTTAACTGATTTTGACTCACATCCAAACTAATGCAGAACCTGTGAGCTGGGGTCACAAATAGATCATTTTAAGAGCTCTGTTATAAAATGTCTCATACCTCGCTGATATTAAACATGAGACAGTTATCATGAGAAAAATAAACACCAAAGCCCGATGCTTGTGGGCTGTAGCTGATCCATGTTGTGAATATCTAATTAACTGTGGCAAACAAATAGGAAGAAAACTCTTCAAATAATCAATAGGCTAGCAAGCCGTTATTACTGTTCACATTATCTCCTGTTTAAATCTGTCTTTGGCTCATAGGAGTGTAGCCAGCTGAAGACCTCAGATCTGAAGACTGTAATTATCACCTTAAAGCAAAGCCAACATTTTCCAGCTCCTAATTTGCTCAGAAATATTCCCTTATCAGCTCTGAATGTTCAACTATGGATTTTGGCTATATTTAGCTTCATGATTGGTTAAGCTTTTTGTGTGCACATGCTTGGTTTACGGCTGTGTTCCGTTTGACTCCATCAGATAACAAAGATCTTTTTATGATGTTGATTGGATTCAGATAATTGGACTCAGCTTCTTGTGTAATGACTGATGAGTCGTTGATTTGACTCCAGGGCCCCGCTCTTATGTTCACCACAGATCCATTAGACCCACACACAGATGCCCTGCGCGTACGCTCGACTCCGGGGGAGAGAGATTGCTTATTAATGGAAGTAGGTCATTTCCACCCGCCCTCCCCGCACACGCTCCCATCGTCACACAGAGCTGTGGGGCGGAGCAGCTGTACGCCGAAGATTACTTTAGCAAAGTTGTGCTCAGGTTTTACACTATGCATTTGAATGTGTGTATTTTTATACATAATCTGTGTCTGTGTGAAGGCTGTCGCCGCTGCATCATGCTGCTCTGAGTGGCAACAAGGAGATGATCTCTCTGCTGTTGGAGGCCCAGGCAGCAGTGGATATCAAAGACCATAAAGGTAAAAAAAAAAAATGCACACAGGCTTTCACAGTGTCACTGGGATACGCTGTGCTGCTACAAAATAAGGCACAAAACACACACACGAACACACAAGGCTGTGCAGCAAAAGCCCAAAAACAAATACTTTCCGGCTTTCCCTGTGTGACAAATAATACCGGCTTATGTAATAAAAGGTGAGCTTGTTGGAAATGCAATTTATGTCTGTGGCGTGCATTTATGAGGAGCGACAGATTTGTTTGCACAGTCAACAATAGAAAACAGAAGAAGGAAAGCTCCATGGCTGCAGGAGTGAGAGCCAAGTGGGAAGCAGAGCAGAGAATATCTCGATCCTACGTTGGCAGATTCAAGAAGAAGGAGGAGAAGAAGAAATCTCAGGGCAGATGGGAGTTATAATCCCTCCAGGATGTAGGCCTACTGTGTCTGCACTTTCAGTCATGCCCAGTGTGCCTCTAAATAGACTTACCAGGCCTCTTTTGGTGAACCTACTGCTTTAATGGGTGTGATTTTGCAGAGGCACCAGGAAACAGCACATCTTCACCTTCTACGAGTAGGTGTTTGACTGTGTGCTTTATTAACAGAACATAGGAGGTGATTGTAGTCAGGGTAGTGGCCCAAAAAATACTAATAATGTTTCTGAGATTTAAGATTTGTCCAACCAGATGGAACCAGCCAACTTTGTCTTAAAGAGAACTGTTTCCGGTGTTAGGAAAACATACTTCTGCAAGATGCCAGCTTAAGTTGCCTCAACATCCTGAGGGCCTTTGCTTTGGAGCTGTATATCCTCCAGACAAACATCACAAAAAGGAAATGTGGAAAGTGGCTATGTGTTCAGCCAGAATAATCACAGGAACAAGTGAAGGGTATTTCCAAAGACAGAAAGTTGGAACATGTCCATCCCTTCATGCATTCATCCCTTTTCTTAAGTGCTTATCCGATTCAGGGTCACAGAGTGCTGGAGCGTATAGCTATTGGGCAAGAGGTGAGGTAAACAGTCTATCTGATATCGTGTTGATGTTGTTCCTGGATCAACATAATAATGTTTGTCTGCGATCAACATTGCATTGGAATAATCACTTTAGGATATCATAGCTTTGTGGCTTGGAAGACCCCTTACCAATGTCTGCTCTAGAGATGGACCGATCCGATATTAAGTATCGGTATCAGTCCGATACTGACGTAAATTCCTGGATCTGATATCGGAGAGAAATAAAAAACTTGCGACACGGCGTAACTCAGCTCATAACCGTAGCATGTCGGAGCAGTGTGGTCACGTGATAGAGCGGCTGTGTGTATTTGTAGTCTCGCTACCAAACCGGCATTTCTTCTCCGAGGAAGTTATCCCAGAGAGAAGTAAAGCAAGTGTGTAAGTTTATCTCTGAATGTTTGTAAAGCATTCCCGTGTTAAGCTTAACAACCGATATATGGAGCAACTGCCTCTCTCTCCCTCTCCTGCTGCTGCTTCAATCATGAAACTGATTAATGATCAGCTGATCGGCTTTTATGTGCGAGTCTGTCTCTCTTCTTTGTTTATCGCCCACTTCGCGCCAGAAAGAGAAAACCAGCGGCTGAACAACAGCAGCACGTTTAAGCTTGATAATCTTTTGTTAGAATTTATTTAATATTACTTTCTACACCAGGATCCTTTTCTGTGTAGCTGACGGCTGGTAACTGTGCAGGGGCGGATCTAGCAAAGTTTAGCCAGGGGGGCCGATAGGGCATGAACAGGGAAAAGGGGGCATAAAGACATACTTTTCTTCTTATTCTCATTTAAAATGTCGAGCTTTTAATAAATAATTATCTGAATCTTACACCCAAAGTTTTAATCTTATGTAAGATGTATAGAAGTCCATTACTGTATATAGTAACTATTAAGTCTAATATACCCTAGTAAGCTATAGTACTTCATCATCATGTGCAGTCTGCAATTCTGTAGAAGAAAGATGTTGAATCTATTTAATTATTTCTTGAAAAATAATTTATTTCTGTGCATTTTTTTTCACACTGCATCAAATTAAAGTCGATTACGTCGATTAAGCATCATTTGCTGGGAGTTTTAGAGCCCTATTAGTTAGGTTGCTTACTCTTTAAAATACCAGAATAGGGAGGATGGAGTAGGTTTAAGTTTATTAGATTGATCAGTATTGCTGAACTATGAAATATTTTGGGTGCAGGGTAGTTTTTGCATACAGGTATAACAGAATAGCTTTAATGTTTTTTTTTTAACCCTATGAACTGATACAAAAAGCAGCAAGATATTAAAAAAAAGTTTTATTGATTAAAAAAAACACTATATCGGATTCATATCGGTATTGGCAGATATCCAAATTTATGATATTGGTATCAGTATCGGACATAAAGAAGTGGTATCGTGCCATCTCTAGTCTGCTCAGGAAAAAATCCAAATCCAGAAGGGTTGGTGGGAGTTAGAGTTACAGTTTGCTATGTGGTGTGATGGTTTATTCTGCAAAACTGGGATATCATTTCCAATGTTGAACCTGGACCAACATTAGTTTTGTTGGTCCATGAACAACACCTAACACAACAATATCAGATGGTGTGAAGTACAGATACCAGTCCTGTTGATGAATTAAGGACTTTCCAACTGTCCCGCTCTCCAAGAGTAACTGCCTCCCATGACACTGACACGGCAAACCTTCCGGCACAACTACTGATGTTGTTAATTTAATTAACACCAAAGCAGCTGAAACTGATTAGCAACCCCGTCTCTACTTAACTGACCACATCAATATACCAGATGCTTTATTGATGTGATGCTACAGTATACGCTGACTGAAATTATCTTAAACAGTGTGTTATGTTTTCAGTGGGTGACATGTCTGGACTGCAGACCAGCCAGCTAAGAACCCAGAATCTGTGACTTTGGAGGTGCTCTGTTCCTGAAATAAGCAAGGCGTTTCCTGAGTAGTTTCATACCTTTTCCAAAACGTGCATATATTGTTTAGCAGTGGTGGTTCTCTCAGAAATTAAGACTTTAAAGAACGTAACCAGTGCTGGCTTTTAAGTTGCATGCATGGTCGCTCTTCTGTTTAGTGCAGAGGACACAGCGTCCATGATTTACAAAAAAATGTAACCTTTGGATTTGTTGAAGACCACACAGCGACAGAAGCATTTAAGAATCGTTCATTTTTTTCCCTTGAATACTCAGATTTTACCTTAACCGTGTGTTTCTGAGCCCATGCAGTCACAATCAGAATCTGTTATTAATGCATTGCTGCATGAGGCCCAAAGATCACAGCAATTTAAGATTGGCTTTTCAACCTTACCCCCTGAGTAAAGACATTCTTTAATATCGTTTAATGGTATTGTGTGCTGTGACCGATTCACTTCTTTTTTGGTGCATGTAATTAACCTAAAAAAATAAATAAATATGAGCCCCTACTTGATGTTTTTAGGTTAGTCTTATCAAAACATTATTAACGGTTAAAATGAGAAAACACTGCCGCCTTCCAAATACAGCGCTATTAATAAAATACGCCTGATGCTGCACGTCAGTCACAGTTTCTCAACAAGACAGGATTATACTCATTTCTTTTAGGACTTTTGAAAAAATGGCCTCTGAACTGATTCGTGTACGTCGAGCATTTCCTCTGATTTCTCAGTGTTGCTCTTATTCCTGCGCAGTCCGCTCTTCTCGTGCCCAATCACACTTTCGAGAAGATCTTTGAGACCGTGTGATAGTAATTTGGCCTGAAATCTCTAAGCTTTAGATTCTGTAACTCCTGCAGCTGCTGTGCCTCTTTATCCTGCCAGCACCTATCCTCTGACTCAGGCGTCTCTCATGCCAGCTGAGGCTGGAGGGGCCTTTTTATTCAGCTCAATGGTGTGGCTCATCTCTAGTGTCAAGACTGGAGGTCTTGGTTTGCTGCCATGAGAAACACGCTCACTGCTTCTCGAAGCCACCGCTGCAAAGTGGTATTAGATGTCTTCTGGTTAAAGGCAGCGATAAGGAGTCCGCACTGATGTTTTGCACAGCAAAACTTGGCATCACCTTGTATGCTGTGCATGGCTCTGGGAGTCGCTGTGCAGTTCCCTCCGAGGGTTTCTTGGGGCCATAGAAAGAAAGGGGTTGGACTTCTCTTGCCCTTTGTGTTCAAAGTGTTTGTCTCAAACATCCCATGATGCCCTATTTGGGCTGTTACCTTGTGACTTTGTCCACCAATAGTTTTTTCAATTGCTTTGCTGGTTGTTTAGTGAATACACTCTCTGTCGAGTCTCATAGCATGCAGGCCCAACACGTTTTGTTAAAGAGAAACTGGAACCAATGTATTTTCCTTTAAATATAACATTTGTTTTAATTAGCTTCAATTAATTACTGTTGTAGTACATCTGGTTAATTTTCTTTCAATGCAATAATTGTTTAAGCTCTCCTAATCTCTCAGACTAACAGGCCACACAGAGGGAATTAACCATGAGAACATTTGTTAACAAGTAAATTTAGTGATTTCTCTGTAAAATCAGCACCAGATAGATTTCTGTCTGCTTGGTATCTAATGCCAAACTAACCTAAACTAACAAAAAATTTGTATTTGCTTGCACTCATGTGTCTTTACATTCTCATTTTTTTGTACGTGCCTGTGTGCATGTGGTTGTGGGTTGTGTTGTGTGTCTGTTTTATTGTGCCGTCATGTTGGCTGTGTATGTTTGTGTCCTTGTTTGTGTGTGTTTTGTGTAGGAATGCGTCCCCTGCATTATGCTGCATGGCAGGGGAAGACTGAGCCTATGAAAATGCTGCTGAAGGCAGGCTCGTCAGTCAACGGACAGTCAGATGAAGGACAGATCCCGCTCCACCTGTCAGCTCAGCATGGACACTATGATGGGGTAACTGTTTGTGTGTGTGTGTGTGTGTGTGTGTGTGTGTGTGTGTGTGTGTGTGTGTGTGTGTGTGTGTTTGTGTGTGTGTGCACTGTAGGTGCTTTACTGTGCACAGAGCCAGTGTTTGTGTTATGTGAGATCTGTGTAGTTGTTATGTGGGCTTGATGCTGTGTGCCTGATACGTGGTTGTTGCAAGCTCAGCTTTAAATGTGTTGGTAACATTTGTTTGTTTGTGTGCGTCTGTGTGTTACAGTCGGAGATGTTGCTGCAGCACCAGTCCAACCCGTGCATCTCAGACACAGCTGGGAAAACTCCACTGGACCTCGCTTGTGAATTTGGACGTGTTGGAGTGAGTACAACAATAACTACAACTGGGTTCAAAACAGAAGATTTTTTTTTTACCCTATCAACAATATGTTTTACCTAAAAATGATAAATGATGAAGATGGATGTAACATCACCATCACCCATTGGTTTTGGACTCCACATTTTAAAGCTTCACATTAAATTTTTGCTGCCACCATCTTGTTTTTTCTTTAAGCCAGAAGTTATCTTGGCCACTAACCAGGTGACGTTAACTTGCCTGTTATTTTGGATGTGTGAAACCAACTGAAAACCAGTGATTGTGAGGGAAGAATGAGTATTGCCCAACTGGGTTTGACTGGGTTCGAGGTTGATAGCAGCTGCTGGGAAAATGATTTCTAAAGCCGCAGTTACTCAGGCCTAAAGACAATTTAGTGAGCCCCAATAGCTACCTCCTATTGGTAGGAAAAAAGCATGTCTTCCCCAACTGGTGTACAAAAACCTATTTGTGATTGCTTTGGTTGCTAAAATGTTGTTGCGTTGGTAATTTGTGACGAATAGGTGACGAACTTGTCTATAAACACCAGCCAGCCGCTCTCCGAGCTGTAAAGAATCTGTGAAAATTGTCACACAGACCAAAAGCAGACACCCTTTAAAATGTTGGCTGTATTCCTCAGGCACAACTTTTACTGTTAAGGCAAGTCTTCCTCATTTACAGTTTGCGTTGCTTGTAGCTAGCAAGTATTTTCATACAAAAATGAAGAACTACAGGCAACTGTGGCAATCTGCTAGCAACCAAAGTAATCACAAAGAGGTATTTAGTTAATTCGCTATCAACCAGTGGATGTATCATGTCCAGTTTGGCGGACAATTCTTGAACAATGTCCTTTTGATGTCACATGAAAAACCAAAGTAAATTATTGCAACTGTTAGCATGCTAACATGCTAAACAGATCACATCAACTCACTTGCATGTTAAGATTTGCTTAGTAATAGACCCTGTGCACGAGAAAATGCTAACTTCCTGGTTTGAGACCGGATGTGGGGTTGTACATTTCCGGTAGCTTTATTAAAATCATGTCCAAAACTCGAAAACGGA
This sequence comes from Pundamilia nyererei, assembly GCF_000239375.1. Lineage (NCBI taxonomy): Eukaryota > Metazoa > Chordata > Actinopteri > Cichliformes > Cichlidae > Pundamilia > Pundamilia nyererei. Next base: position 878,048 of record NW_005187587.1, read on the forward strand.
AAGATCGCGTTAAGTTACAAAGAGGAGAAGGTGGGAACACTCACCACTGTTGTGTCATAAAAAATCTAATGATCAATTTTGATGTTTAAAGAGTTTAGATCAATGACTTGTTTACATCACTCAACACAAGCAGAGTGATGCAAGCAGGCAAATTCAGAAGCACATCTCTGTATAGTGACTGGTCTTATGATTTAAACAGGCAAATGTTCAGCATTCAAACTACAGGTGAAAAATAGTCAAACCAGATGTTTCCCCGTTATGTCGATATCAGCTAGTCAAGTACACACCTACACAGCATGTTAACAAACCGTGAAAAAAGCCACAAAAAATGACTGATTGCTGGTAAGGGTCTCTATACATTAGTATTTACGAAGGGTATGTTGTGACTTACCTTCAAAATTACAGCGGTCCCTCGCTAATAACGTGGTTCACCTTTCACCTCGCTGTTTCACAGATCTTTTTTAGTGCAAGTTTGCACGTTTTTTTACGTCACATTGCGTCCTGCGTCCTGATCACTGCAGACGATCTTCTCCGTGACGTCTCTCCTGTACAGTACAGAATCGCTGCATCGATTGCTAGCAGTGTGACTCTGAAGTGCAGTGCTGTATGTCCACGATGTCCACCAAACATTTTGCACCGTCAAAAAATAAAATTGGCTATTTGATTTCACCTATCGCTGGTTATTTTTAGAACATAACACCCGTCGACAAGTCGATGAACATCATTTACAGATATATTGGGTAAATGCCCAAGACATCTAGAGAAATGTAAATCGCCGCTTGATTCATTCATTTGCTTAACTTGTTTTGGACCGTAAACAGGGCGTGAATAGGACACCGGAAACAAAGCTCCCCACAGGAGTTTCCGCACCGGAAGTAGCATATGCTAACGTGCACATAGTCAATATTAAATACTTAAGTACAGCTAAAGATAATGGGAATGTCATTAGCTTAGCTTTTAGCTTGTTAGCATTAGCATTAGTTTTTAGACATTAATCAAAGTATGAGACAAACTCAAATTTTGATCCAATGATGGGGTAAGAAGAAAAGTTAGATATTATCAAAAGTACCAAATTTGCCATATTTTGACTGAGAGACTCTATACCTAAATGTTTATTTTAGAGTTTCCTGGTAAAGATAAGCAATGGTGACATCCATTTAATTTTAAAATTATAGGCAAAATGTTCACCTAAAAGGTTAATTATTCCAGAAACAGATTAATTATACAACAACACAGCCTAAAAATGTCTAAAATCCTTAAAATGAACAAGAACAATGGTCTTACTGAGACAGCCACATGTGGACACAGAGGTAATTCAAGACACTAGCAGCCAAAGTGTGCACCTGTGTTGCTGCTAGTCCACAGAGAAACCAGATTTTAGTTTTAAATTCACTTTTACACAGAAGGAATTATAGAGTTAATATAAATCATGAAATGGCTTTACAAGTTACACTGTGTGTCTTTGTGTTTAGGTGGTCCAGCTCCTGCTCAGCAGTAACATGTGTGCAGCCATGCTGGAACCAAAACCCTCCGACCCCAACGGAGTGTCACCTTTGCATCTGGCTGCCAAGAACGGACACATCGAAGTGATACGGTCCAAATAACTACTCCTTTCTGTCTGCTCTGTGTTTATTATACCTCCTTCATTAGACACTTAGTCATTCTGTCTCTCCACCGACTGATCTAATTTAACGTTAAAGGATAATGCCGGTTCATTTCAACCTGGCATATTTCCCATTAACAAGGCTAACGTGTTTCTATGGGTCATGCAGGGTTTCCACTATCCACCTTGATTGTAGAGATTTGTAGAATTGAGGTGTGGACAACATACATTAGAGAAACTGGGCCAAGTCCTCTGAAGCATCCCAACAACAATGAATTATATTAAACAGTTCTTTCAAGTCTTTATTTCTATTCATTATTTTTTCTATTTATTATTTTTTTAACAGGCAAAAACATTACATGCATAGGCCTTGTTCACATCACATAAAACTATATATACAAGTGAAAGATTACAGATATACAGCAAAACACAAGTTTAAAAAAAGAAAAGAAAAATATGGTGAATTCATGAGTTGGGGTCTTTACTATAAAGTCAATTAAACATACCCAGGTTTCTTCTTCTATGTGGCTTCACTTACCTATGTATTGGCAATCAGGCTAGGCTGTCACCAAAGATAATTTTCAACTCGATAATTAAATCCAGGATTTACAAATCTAGCACATTCACATAAAGGATACAGTTTAGGCAACATATGGCACATCACAAACTTCTGCATCTTTTAAAAATGAAGAAAAATTACAGTATTTGAAAAATAAAAAGTGGTTTTATATATACAGCACAGAGATAACAATGAGCCTTTACATGACACAAAAGCCTACCACTAAAGAATGGCCCACTTGAGCTTTCTTGCCAACGTCCACTTCCTGTTTAACTTACATATATAGTCACATATTTTTCTATGCCTTAATAAATGACCAACTAGTCAAACAGTTACAGGAAAAAGTGATGCCTATGTCCAATAACCATGTAGTAGCAAAGGGTTGTACAAAAGGTGTGGCTGTTTTCCTACATGAGTGGATGCAGGCCTATGGTATGGAGGGTAGGGGTAAAAATGGGTCAGAATGTTTTTTTATGAGGTCAACAAGTACGAAGCTTAGGTGACGTGTATTAGGATCTTATAGTATCACTACATCAAGGCTTCTTTTGATGTAGATTCTGCCTGCAAGACGTGAACCTTCAAAACTGAAAACAAAAACAGGTTTAAACCTGAAGTTGCCTGGAAAAAAAGGCCCCAGTCTTCCTTTGTAGCACAGGCCACTGTAACAGCCATTTCTCAAACCGTAATCTTCTGGCATTTCCCCTGATCCTTATCTGGGGCAAATAGCCCTAGCTGGGTTTCGAAAGACATTATTGATCCTAGGTAAGAGAGTGTAAAGGTCTGATGCTATGTGGATTGGGCAGCAGTCTGGAACAGAGATCCGATCCAATTCCTGGTTGCTAAAACTGGTTCTTGGGTAATAGGACTACTGTCAGGCTCACCTACATGTATGACTCCGGTTCTGCAGCCAGTCTCCTGGGAAGGAGTTGGATGTTGTTCCCCTCTGGAGATGCTCTCAGTGAGAGACCCTGCATGTTTGGTGGATGACAGGATATCTGACTGTTGTGTGGACTTATACGTCAAATATTAGGCCCAGGTGCCTTTTAGTCTTTGAGTCTTCATTCTCTTACTGAGAAGTTTTAACATTCACTGGGACATAAGCATATTAATAAGTGGGCTTTGCACCAAAATACCCTAGCCCACATGTCAACGGCCAACGTGACTTGGACATCTGACAAAGTCCCAGTACACCCAGGAAAGGACTTTACCAAACACTAGAACTTGGTGAAGGATCGTCAAATCCTACCTATGGCAGAATTTGGACACCATTCAGAAGGAGGCAGAGGACACCGAGTCTGACTTAATCATGCTCTGCACCTACATGGAGCTACAGACGTAAGGTGGCTGCTGCCTGTCATTGGGGCCTTGCGGGAGATTTTCATTCAAACTCATGTCATCTGCAGTATTGGGGACACTGTAGCGCTCTGTTCTGATAAAGAGAGCTGGCTGGTTGGAGCGAGGTCTGGACATCTCTGTCTAGAATGCTGCTCCTGTGACCTGGACATATATAAACAGCAGAAAATAGACAGATGGATCAATAGATGGTTCTGGTGAACTGTGTTAGTGACAAGTTGCTGGCTGACCTAATTGTGAGCATTTTTGAACGTTTTCCTCCTCAATTGGCAGTATAGGACAGAACATGGCAACACCATCAGTTTCCTGAGCCCAACGCTATAGCAGGCCAGTGATTTTTTTCTCTCTATGCCTTTTCTTCAATCTTCAGTTTCTTGCCTTCACTACTACACAGTGAGCGTGTGTTTATGGCACAAAAGATTTACACAAATTAGCTTTCTTGCCAAAGTCCACTTCCTCTTTAACCCTCTATAAACAAATCTTTTCCTGCAATTTGTTGAATAACCAACCAAACAAACATTTACAGGGTAAAATTCAACTGCCTATGTTAGATAACCGCGCAAAGGGTTGGCCTGTGCAAAAGGTGCTTTCCTTTTACATTGTGGGTTTTAGTTACACTAGAAACATATTTTCTTTGTTTCCCTCTTCCTGTGGAAGCCTGGCAACAGCTGTCAGTCAAACACAGAGACCCCATTCACTCAAACTGGCAGCTCTTAACACAAACACTATGAAAAATACATCTGAGAAAAAGACTGAAAAACTGGTTAATCCAAATATCATTTTGGGGAATTTATTTCCACTTTTATTGAGTTGCATGAATGTAGATGCTTTTCTTTCATTTCTTACTTTAGAGCAGTCATAAAAAGTTATCTTGAAATATTTATTATTTTTCGCTGCAGGTTGCTGATTCAGGCTGGAATAGATATCAACAGACAGTCCGAGTCTGGCACAGCACTACATCAGGCTGCCCTCTGTGGGAAGACGGAGGTAGTACGCCTGCTGCTGGATGTAAGTCTAACTATCCGTTTAATGTGTTTACATAAGAAGCTGTTGTTAATGCTGACCTCCCTCCTATGAGCTGTGCAAATTCACACCCCAGCAACTGTCATTCATCTGACTGTGAGGAAACTGTGGGATATGTTATATTGTTATTGTTTATTACATAAAACAGTAGCAGGCTGACCAGCCTCCTGCCTGTCATCCAATATTCAAACCTGTTGTTCGGTTTTTAACCTTTTTTTTGACCTTCAGATGAACATGGATGTAAATGCCTAACCCTGCCTTTGTAAAGGGCCCATTTTAAGTGTCCCCTCTCGTCCTGCTGCGCTTCACTTTTGATGTTAATGCTCAGGCAGCGCACACAACAAACATCCCTACTGTGGAATGTTCTTTGTGACACACAATTTGATTTTGCAGCTTTAATCATTTTCCTCCTCCGCGTCACTCCAGAGCGGCATCAGTGCAGGAGTGAGAAACACTCTGAGTCAGACTGCCCTGGACATCGTTAACCAGTTCACTACCACGCAGGCCAGCCGGGAGATCAAACAGTTACTGAGAGGTGAGGCCACGAGTGCACGAGCTCGCACACCAACTCACAAATCCTTGTGTGACACATTTTTTAAACCCTCCCAGCTGGTGGCAACACCAAAAATCTGCTTTTCAAGCCATGCCCACTTTGTGAGTGTTAAAACTATTAGGAACCTGGTTTTTGTTATAAATAACAACATACTGTAAAAAGACATTTTTAAAATGAATTTATTGCTATTGACATTTAAAACAATGGCATAATGTCCATTCTTATTTTGGGATTTTCTTGTATTGATTAGACTGGCGAAATTTATTATGCTAATGATACTACCCACCAATATCACCTTCTCCGTTCTCTTCTGTCTGCACTTTATACTCTTGTGTTGTAGATGCCTCAGCTGCAATGCAGGTGCGAGCACTAAAGGATTACTGCAACAACTATGACCTTACCAGCCTCAACATCAAAGCTGGCGACATCATCACGGTATAGCTTTATAATTAAGGTTCCGCAATAAAAATATGTTTCAGCCTTTGCTGCATGTTTGCCAGTCATAATAACCTGTGTCGGTAATATCAATCTGTCTACACAGTTTAATAGTTGGGTGTTACAATGTAAGCATCACTGAGCTGAAAAGAGGTTTTGCCACACAAACTATTATTAAAAACAAATTATTATTTTTGCCAGAGCTATGGCGCTTCTTCGCTTCACTCATATAAGAAAACACAGACATCTATGTCAATTTATTATGTTATTTCTTTATTCTTCTATATTTATTGATCTTTTTTGCAAGCTACATTGTATATATGAAAAAGTAATCACTTACAGGCGCTGTTAGCGAACACCTATTTACAGATGTGCATGAAAATACATTACGTAAAGCAGATGCAATGTTGGCTTTTGTTTTGAGGTCATCTACTATATATAATATCTATAATTTAAAAGGATTTGAATTTTATAAAAATAATTCACAAAAACTATATACATGTTAAGGCAGTTTATATAGTATGTTTTGTGTTTTTAACCAGTTTTGTAGCCAACTGGCTAAAAATGGCAACGCTAAAGCCAGCCTGCTAATGTAAAAACAGTTGTGTAATGTATTATGATTGAAGAATTCAGGGTTTAGTAAGGTGGACACTTATTCCACTTTATCAAGGTGGGCACTTGATAAAACACAGTTTATCTATGATATACATGGAAAATTTTAAATTATATTTCGCAAAAATGCCTCAAACTACTAACTATGCTAATGCTAGCTAATGATAGCTAAATGACTAAATAGCATAGTGTGTTATTTCCCACTCATTTTTTTAACTACTGCCTTTTTTAAATGGAAATTTAAACAGACATTTTCTGCTCATTTCAGCTGCTAAGTCTGAAAAAGTAAAAGCAAAACAATGGTAGAAGTATTTTTATAAAGAATTAACAGCTAAATTTGTTACACTGCCATCTGAGCAGTAGCCACTATTGCCATAGTTTGAAGTTAGCTGGTAGTGTGAGGTTCAGAGCTAAAGATTTAAACTTGATATAGGTATGGTTTTAGTTTGGCTTTGCAGTCTTTGTTAAGGAAATGAAAAGTGGCTGTAATCTTTGTACGTGCACAGGTTTTAGAGCAGCACTCTGATGGCCGATGGAAAGGCTGTATTCATGACAACCGGACAGGAAATGACCGTGTGGGCTACTTCCCCTCCAACATGGTGGAAGTCATCAAGAGGGCAGGTGACCACCCGCATCACAGCTGTGTGTGTGCATGGGTGGGTGGGTGGATGTGCGTGTGAGCTTAGCAGCTGTTTCGCAGCTATAGCTGGTCATTAGTTGTAGCTAGCTGTGGCATCATCGGCCTGTTTGGGGCATACCATCTGTTTTCCCCACCCTGCCAGTCTCATTGATTGCATCAATCAAACATAGTCCTCTATCCGCAGTCGGCCCTGAATCACCCCTCTATATTTCTGCTCCTTCTGTCACCCTCCCTAATTAATAAACAAGTCCGACCCTGCTAGATTGTAATGTTTTTGTTCATATTGTTTGTTTGCCTTATTGCTGTAGTGATATTATATTTTGTTTTATAATGATATATTCCCTGTGGATATATGGATGTATTCTTTTCTCATGTTTTAAGTTTAATCAACTATTATTTTGTGCATTTTCTGATTTTTTCTGATTAGACTTTTGTTTTGTTTCAAGTTGACTGATCAGTTGTTGTTGTGTTGTTGTTGTTGTTGTTGTTGTTTTGCCCCCCCCTCCTCCTGGATTGTTGCCAGGTCACTCCCCCTCCCAGCAGTGCCACACCCTCCTCCTCCGCAGGCCCAACCCTTGCCCCATTGCCTCGGTCAACGGAAACTCATACCCCCCCTCCAAAGTCCTTCCCCTGCATCTGCCTCCCCCTCCTCCCCTTAACCCCAACACACAGTCCCTTCCTCGGTTCTCCTCATTTGGGTACGTTCCTCTCCCTATCTCTCCTCCTTCTCTGTGTACTCCTCCTCTGTCCACTGCTCCTCCTCCTCCTCCTCTCTCCACTTCTCAGGAGCAGCAAAGTCAGACAGGTACATATTGTAGTGTCACTTTAAGTCACAGATAAGAATCCTTTCTCTGCTTTTTGTCAAGAACACATAAAAAGCCTGCTGTCTATCTGCTTGTGGCAACGCTTCATCAAAGAATCAGTTCAGCCAAATAAAAAAATACTCAAAAAGGCCTAAAAAAACTGAAGCAGTCCTGTGAAAAACTAAGTACACCTCATGACTCACTTGCGTGCAGAACCATGTTTAGCAGCGATAACTTTAATAATTGTTTTTTGTGTCACTCTAGCGGCCTCGCAATCAAAGAAGAATCATTCATACCAACGGTACAGCACCATGTTTTTCTCCAAACATGGTGCTGTGCATTTTGACAAACATCTCCACCTTGATCTCACCTTTTCAGAGGACATTTTTCCAGAAGTGTTCTGGTTTGTTCATATGAACTACGCTGAAAATACTTAGCAATTTGTGCATTTATGACTGGCTGTAATACTGGTAGCTTAGCTGTAGCATTTGTAGCTGAGGGCTTCAGCTTCCCGGTAATAAGGAAATGACGTCATTTACGTAGATTACTGATTGGCAGCGCTAACTTGAAATTTCGAGTTACTTTTCTCAAAATTTTGAGTTAATAAGTCAAAATTTAGAGAAAGATAACTCGACATTTCAAGTTATAGATACTTTCTTTTTTTAGTATCAAAAACGGGCTTTCGGAGCTGTGCTCGCTTCAGAAAGTAGAGACAAGCTTTCCAAAGAAGCCTTGTTCAGACTTTGTTTAACTGTACTGTGATGAACTTTATATTTAACATGCTAACTGAGGCCTGTAGAGTCTGAGCTGTTGCATTGCACAGTCTGACCTTGGGATGAATTTGCTGGGCACACCCAAGTGCTCCAGACCAGCAAACTGCTCTTTTGTGTTTGTGTATTCATGCGAATGGACTGATTCTATATAGCCCTTTCTATCTGCTGGAGTACTCAAAGCACTCTATACAACATGCCACATTCATTCTAAGCTTTTTAGTGCTTCCTAATGAACATTCATACTCCGACGGATGCGTCAGAGAGCTACTTGGGGTTAGTATCTTGGTTAGTACTTGGCATGCAAACTGGAGGAGCCAGGGATCGAATCACTAACATTCCCATCAGTAGGTGACCTGCTCTACCTCCTGAGCTACAATCACCTGTGGAAGCAGTAATGGTGTACTTAGTTTTAAACAAGACTGCATATTGTCCCTTGAAGACTTTCTTTTTTACATAGCCATATGTGCTTGAGGCAGTTCTTCATTAAAGGATCAGTTCAATCAAATAATTATTTACAAAAAAAGGCTAACAAAGTTAGTAATTTGTCCACATATACATTTATCTAGCCCGTGTGGGTCCTAACTGACTCAAACCTTTGTTTTGTTTGGGTTTTTATGACAACTAAGGCCATGAAAGTAATGCCTCCTTTGTACATTTCTTATAATTCCAGTGAAATGACCCTTTCATTTATCTTACTCGACATGCCGTGTTTGTTATAAATAACTTGAGAGGCCGTATTCGGCATTTTTAATCAGCATTACAGTGATTAAGTAGAATCACCACACGTCACTGGATGTGTCATTCACAACAGCTTCATGGTGTTTTGACCAAAAGGGTCTGTGGGTTTCTACAAGCCTCAGGACTCCCACTATGAGTAGCATGTTTATGCACGTGAGCTGAGTGAGTGTATCTCTGCGTGTGAGTCTGTGCCTTTTACAGTGTTTAATCACAAGCTCAACACATTTACTGTATGTAGGGAACAGCAGTACACATTATTATCGCTCAGATATTGTTTCTGTTTCTGCATTTTTGCTAATACAAAGTTTTAAGTTTAAAATACTAAGACCAAAGGAGTAACAGATGTGGGGTTCTGTGTGTGTCTCTGTGTGTGTGAGACAGGTTCACGAGCTGCAGAGCTGAGTCCTCAGGGCTCTCCCACTTTGGGACAGCAGAGCAGCACCAGTGAGGACATCTGGGTGCTGCGCAAACCGCTGGCAGGTAAACTGAAAGCGTGCTTTTGTGGGGGGAAAAAAGGAAATGATGTGTGTCAGACACGTTGTGTGTGTGTAATGCTGCGCTCTACAACGTGTGTTTATGTGTGGAGGTGGCGAGCGCAGCGGCAGCGTCGGCAGCCTCGGCAGTGTTCGGTCATCGAGCAGCTTGCAGGGCTCTGGAAACACGCATGTTTTGACCACTCCTGCACCCAGTCCCCACCCCGCACCCACGCCAGGGGTCAACACCCACGGCCTTAATGCTCCCGGCCTGCATGCACAAGCAGAAGGAGTCAAGGTAAAAGACTCCTTGCATTCAGTTGTGTTTGCACACATTTCATGACGTTGCTGCTGTTTCCTTACAAAACAACACACACACACCGTTTCTGGGAAACGGCAAAACATTTCTAGGAAACAAACACAACTGTAGTTCATGTGATAACCACAGTTCTGTTTCCTGCTCAGTTTATTCTTCCGTTGGTTGTTTTTTCCTAGCAGCACACAAGGTGCATTGTGTTTGTTTGGATACAGTGTAGCAGCTGAATTCAAGTTAAGCAACTCAACTTTGTCTTATTTATCGTGTTTTTGCACCTGAGCTGTTGTCATAGGTGTACCGCTGAAACACCTCCACAGTTTGTTTGTTTTCTGCAAGTGAGGAAGTAGAATATTTGTATTTTGCATAATGTGATTCTATTAAATAGATCTTCTTAAGCATCCGAACATCCAGTCATCACTAATGCATATGGCATGTAGCCATAACAAATACAATTAAGTGCTATATTTAAGGTCCGCTGACTGAGTCACAATAAAAACTGAACTAATATTCAAGAAAATATTCCACCTTAAAAGGTGGCTGATAAGCGTGTTAAGATCAAAGGCGGCAAAAACTTCCTTTCATTTTGCTGATAAAACACCTGTGATGATGGACGTTAACCAAAACAATTGAAAACACAATTTTTGGTCTTTGTGAACCAGAGTTATTATAGTTTTGTGTTTCACTATTTCATTATGACTTTTTGTTTTTTTTAATTCGATTTTAGTTTCAGTTATTTTCCAGAGTAGATTTTCTTCGACGTGGACACGGAGGTTTGTGAATGCGATAACTCGAGAACGAAGCAACGTAGGAGCTTCAAATTGATACCATAGGAGTATCTACTAAAAATCTTAGACATGTTTGATCTCAGTGACTTTGACCTCAAGTCAAGTTTTCCGAAAATCTTCTAAATGTGATAGCGTATAAATACAGCAAGGACTTAACGAGTATGAATTGTTTGGACGGGGTTGCCTGTTCTCTCTAAGAAGAACATGGCAGCACAGGTTAGGATTGCAAAGTTCATCATCTGAACAAAGCACAAGACTTTTGGAACAATGCATTTTGGACAGATGAGACTAAAAGTGACCAAACACAGCAAATCAGCACAAACACCTCGTACCAACTGGCAGCACGGTGGTGGACAGGGAATGATTTGGGCTTCGCTTGCAGCCACAGGTTCTGGGAACCTAATAGCCACTAAGTAATCATGAACTCCTCTTTATACCAAAGTCTTCTAGAATCAAGACCATCTGTCTGACAGCTAATGCTGGGCTGATAGTGGGTCATTCAACGGGACAGTGATCCCAGGCACACAGGATACCTTAAAAAGAAAAAACACAAGGTGCAGTGGTCCAGTCAAAGTCTAGACTTCAGCCTCATTGAAATGCTGAGGTGGGACCTTAAGAGAGCTTTGCATAAATAAATGCTCACAAACCTCAAAGAAATGAAGCAACGCTATAAGAAGAGTGGGACATAATTCCTCCACAATGAAACGAGGGAGCGATAAAGTCCCACGGAAAGCGATTACTTCAAATTAATGCTGCTAAATGTGGTTGTGCAAGCCACTGAGTCATTGGGTGTTCTTGTTTTTCTACGGGACTGTATGACATTCACCCTTTGACAGCTCATTATTAATTCATGTGTTATTTTACCACACTGGAGAGTAAGTGAAGCGGAGAGAGAGAAAGGGACAAATCCAGGGAGCATGATGTGAGGGACAGGCAGATGGAGACGAAGCTGCAGGCACAGATGAACTATTAACAAAGAATCAGTCTAATATTTGATTGTAAATGCTAAATGCACTGGTTCTTGCCTCATTCACTCATTAGTACAAGATTTTTTTAAGAAAGTGCTTTCTATCTAACACCCACATTCATACTGATGAACACATCAGAGAACGTGACACCAACTACAGCTAATCAGGATGCTCAGTTATAGAGTGCTACTTGTATGTCAGCCTGCCACTATAGTAGCAGCTTTAGCAAGCATCACTGCACCACTATTTTTTAACTGCACAGTTAAAGGTAACCGGCCATGATTTTGAGTCTGATTTCAAGCTAGTTTCCCTTAAAGCTGCACTTAAATGTGTCGCCCACTGTATTAAATTACATCGACCGCATGTGGACAAGATCTAGGAAACTAATTCTTAGCATAAACATTTGTTGTGCTTTTCCTTTCTGTACATCCTGCTGTTCAGCACATACTAAAGGATATTTTAACAGTTGGTATAAAATGTGTATTTCCTGTTTTTTTAGTGTCTTGCATTTAAGAAATGTCTTGCTGGTATTTCTGCTGTACCAGAAAATTGTAGGACATACAGGAGGCAGAGTGCTGAGTACTGAGCTGAGTCACCGACCGCCTCTGGGATTTGAACGATTATGCTTGAGTAAATGTTTCTCAATGTGAGCGTGTGTGTGTACATATGAGCATATCTGTGTGTGTTTTTGTGTTTCAGCTCCTGGCCACTGTGCTGTCTCAGTCGGTAAAAGCCAAGGAGCATCTCTTGGAGCAGTCGCAGTCTGTGGAGCAGTCAGCAAGTAAGCACACACACTCATACGAACACAGCGTAGCGCGATATCGCCGTCTGTATTTGAAGTGTTCATTCGTGTCAGCTTTAATTTAAGTGTGCTGCTGCAGTGATTTAAGCACAGATGACAAAGTTTGTCTCTGCCTGCTTGAAAGGAAACGCGTGCGATCAGTTAATTTGGAAAAAAAACCTGCTTTTGTCTGTAAGTGATGACAATTAAAAATGATCAAGGCAGTGTTCACAAGTACAACAAGCGCCTCGGGGCTTGTTTTGATTGCTTATGTGAATCACTTTTTATTCTTCAGCCTGGCCCTCTAAAGACCACATGTCTGTTCATATCAGACACAAGCAGCATTTCCAGTCTCGGTCCTTTTAGAAGAGTATTTCAAGTTATTCTTCATTTCTAAAAAGCTGCTGTAAGCAGCTGGGGACATGGCTTCTTGGGATGTCATGGATTCTTTCTTGTTCTCCTGAGTCAGAGCTCTAGCTGTAGCCGCAGAGGTTTGCTTGCAATAAGCAGAATAAAAAAACTGCTCAAAGAAATTCAACAGATTACGTTAAACTACCAGCTTAAAACTATTAATTTACATATCTAACGTTCCTGTGAGCGTGAAATACATTTATTTTGCAGAGGAAACGCTTAGTTTGTCAGTTTTGATCGATTAGTATTGCAAGTGTGAAGCTAAAATGTTACGCTCTTTGTGTCTCATAGTGTAGTTATTTTGCGATACCGACACCGATACTGATGCTGATATTTGGTGATTTAAAAATGCAATGTCTTCTTTTCTTTTAGACACACAATCACAAACAGACGTCCCTGACATTTGTTATATTTATTTGTTTACACATTCTCGCTCTGCTTGGATCAGCTGCAGAGCGCCCTCTGGTGGACAAACTATGCCTTTCGCTTATCGCTTCTTTTTTCATTTTAGTTTCTCAGCCGTGATTACTGCTGGTTAATGCCAGTAAATGGCCAGTATCGATCAATAATATTGATCTTGTGTTTGAGTAAGTAGTTTTGGCTACCCAGTGATCCCTGATATCATCTCTCTGATAAAAACTAGCTGCGATACAGCACTAAAAACTGAACCATAGACAGATGTTGATGTTGTCATGCAGATTAGAGATCTCATCAGACCATCTCTTACAAAGTGAGTAATACAGATTTTAAAGAAGGAATTAAATTCACTTGGCCTTGGGTTTTTTTTTAATCAGAAACGTCTATCTTTTTATTGGAGCCTCATATTTTTACATAAAAGAATCAACATGCATAAAAAATGAGTTCTGCTAACTCCATGAAGCATGAAATAGTTGCCAGAAATGTGAAATTTGGGGGATTTTTTTGCACATATGAAATTCGATTGGTATGCTTTTCACTTCTGCTACATCAGTATTTTTGTGGACTTCATTCCTCACAGTAGCACTGCATGTGTCGGATTCAGTGCATTCAAATAACATTGATGATGTAGCGCTCTTGTATGAAAGAAGATGGACTTACAGGCGTTACAGGGTTGATATATTTGGGAAGTTTTAACTTCAGACGCATTAATTTTACAGTCAAAACTTTAATGGTTGTTGTGGATTTGAACCAGCTTATAAACCTTATTTGTTACAAGCTGTTTGCAGGTCTGCATTACAGCAGGTGAGTGTTCACTTGGGGCTACAAAGACTCGCGTAGCATTGAAGCAAATGTTCTGTATTAATGTGCACGTACAGTTCGTGGTGTAGACGCTTTCACAGTGTCTCAAGACTCCCACTTAAATTTGGGCACTTTGTAGCTGTAGCTGTTTTACTAATCTCACTTTAAAAGAAGCCCATAAATTAGCATGTTTAATCTGCTGTCATTCTACTGGTTTAAGTGTTATGTGGGAAGTGTAGTGCTAAAACAGCGCTGCCGAGCCAGCCAAGTATGAAAGCTGTTAAGAAGGGCTCCATAGGCAGTGGGAATCTGGCATGGTTTCCTTTCTCCTGCGCTTCTCCCACATAAGAATCCTTTAGATCACCACATAATATCATTTCTTGGCTTTGCAGCGTTTTGAAAAGCAAACAATTAGGAGATAAGTTACTGTTTCTGATCTTTTTTCGGTTTCTTTGAAGTACAGTTAATTTCCTAGAACAGCTGTTTAGTGATGGTAGATTTCAAAGGACCACGATTTCACATGAAGCCGTTAATTTCTTAAACAACTCAATAGAAATAATAAATAGGCGGGTGTTTTGTAAACAGCTAGCTTTAAGGTGTAATTAACAGAGAAATGAAAATTGTTGAGAGTAATGTGATTTATTCTTTGTCCTTTCTCTTTGCCTTTCTTTATCACTTAAACCTTAAGGCTCTTCCAGCAGCACGGTTCACGAGCAGCGCTCGTTTGAACGGAAGGCCGAAGAGGATGATGGGAAAGTGAGTTGTATCTTTTTTTTTTTCTTTTCTTTTTTTTCCCGGTGGATTGATTCATTCCGGTGCTTCCATTTTTCCGTTTGCTTCTGGTTCTTCTCAAGTAGCAGAAAGAACGTCTGCAATGGTGGGGTTTCAGTGGGAAACACGGTGGTTGTGTTGCACCTGAAAAGCTGGCACGCTGAGGCTGGGCATACGAGTGTGTCACCATGGAGACAGGCAGAGTGACAGACACATCGAGGAGTCAGTTGCTGTCTTGCCTTCTGTCCCTCCCCCCTTTCCCTCTCCCTTTTCCCTCCCTCCCCTGCCCTCACACCGCACTGAGACACCCACATGCTGCTGGCAGTGCTGCGTGTTCTGTGGAGCTCAGGGCTGATCTGCGTGCTGCGTCCTAGCGTTTCCTCACTGACTGACCTCACGCAGCGCTCTATAACATGTACACCGCTGAAAATATAACACATATTTACCAGTGATTTAAAGAAGATTATTTTGTTAGACCCCTAAAGGTTTATTTAACCCCAAATCCCCTGGAAGGGTGTAGTGTCACAACATCAGGTGCTTAGAGTTTTGAGATCTCTAGCACGAAGACTTCTGTCATCACTAAATACAAGGAAGGGGAATGAAGATATATTCATGTTGTGAACAGTTTGCCCAGCTCTAATTAACCAGCAGCAGAGCACGAAGTAATCCTTGTGGGGCTTTCTTTTTAGGGCCAGTCGATCTGTTTTGTTGTGTTTGTGAGTTTTTTTAAATGCCCGAGGGCTAGAATCAGCAGGCAAAGTCTCCAATCTGGCACACTGGAAAATGGAAATAGGTTATGAAAAGATTTATGTTATATAAACATATTATTGCCTTGAAACCAGTAATGTTGTATATAGTTATTCTGAAACTGAGGGCCCATTATTATAACTGGCTCATTGGTCTAGGGGTATGATTCTCGCTTCGGGTGCGAGAGGTCCCGGGTTCAACTCCCGGATGAGCCCTCATTTAATCCACCCACAAACCAGGTACTGGTACCCAAGTCCAGATCAACAGGGAGGGCTATGTGAAATATTTGCAAGGTTAAACATTAAATTTTCATACTAGATGCAGGTCTGGTTTAACGATGGTCACTGAAGATGAAAAAAATGAAGGAAATCTCATAAAGATGTTTTTGGCAAAAGGTTAGAAGGGTGAGTAAAATTGAAGGCTTACAGGGAAGTAGTGAGACCCGCTGTGACGTATAACGTGGATAACAAAAAGACAGGTGCCAGACTTCAAGGTTTTTGACCAGAATGGAGGGGGCCAGCTCAGGTTGATCATCTTGGAGCCAAAGATAGAGAGACAAGGCTGAGATAGTGGGTATGTTGGACAAAGGATGTCGAAGATGGAGCTGCCAGGCAGGAGGAAAGGGGAAGGAACACAGAGTAAGTTCATGGATGAGGTGAAGAAGGACATGAGGGGGGTTAGGGTGACACAGAATGCTAAGGACAGGGTGAGATGATTCAGTGTGGCGACCCCTAAAGGGAACCACATATTTGTATGAGTATAATTTGCTTACTGAAGATATGCTTTTATGTATTTCTATTTGTTAATTGACCTGCCTGGGGACAGTGTTTTGCCCTGTAGTGCTCTGCAACAGTCATGTGACTGAAAAGTATGAATTGAGATGATGGTGGGATGTAGCTCAGTGGCAGAGATCTCAAAACGTAAGAGGCTAATTAACACTAGGAGCAAGCAGGCATCTTATATTTGCACTTACTTTGTAATCTGTTATCCAGAATGTGTCTTACTCTTTGTACAAACCCTAGAGGATAACCAAGAGCACTGTGTGGGAGTGAAACATTATTTGGAAAAACTATTATTATTATTATTATTCCTGACAGTCTTGAAGTCATTTCAGGCAGAGTTTGAATAATTGGAGGGATTATTCTTATGTTTTATTCCCTTTTTAGTTAGAACGGCTCCCCTTCATGTGTTCCAGAGTAGGTTCTCTTTCCTTGCTGGCTAGGGCTCCGGTTGGGAATTTCCTTAGATGTTTCTGTGCTGTCTTCTAGAACAGTCCTCTCTCCTATGTTGTAGAGCGGGCTCTAGAAGAGGCCTGTGGACTCTTCTAGAAGCAGGCAGTAGCGCTCTGTGTTCTCTGTTCTAGAAGCAGGCAGTAGTGGCGTGGCTGGGTGAGTTTCAGCTGCAGTTCTACACCACCCACTTCCTCACCGCGGGATATGATCTAGACACCATTAGCCGCATGACCCCTGAGGTAAGGTCATGACCCCTGACCCCCTCACGTCCCGCCCCTTGTCTGTCAAGGCTCCGCCCAGCACAGCTATCAAAAATCAGCTCCCCACTGACCTGGATGATGTCATCATGACCCTCCTGTCTCTGTCACCTGACCCCCCGGTGTGAGTCCTAAGCCTCAACCAGTCACTTCTCATGCTCCGTCTGCTTCATTTACATACCTGTGTTCACACATGGCCGCGTGTTCCAGTCTGTGCTGTAAACACTACTCTGTGTTTGTCCTTGAATGTGGTTTTTAATGTGATTGTGTGTGTGTATGTGTGCGCTGAAGCAAACACAGTGCTATGATGTAAACGTCCCCAAAGGACAGGCGACACTCATCAGAGATTATCCAAAGCCAAAATATTCCCGAAGGCATATCACGTGTGCAAATGTCCGAGTTGCCTGTAAAAACTGCTCACATTTGAATAGAAATGAAAATAAAAACACCTCCAGTAGAGGTGGTGAGTTCATGATGTGACTGAGTGTGCTTTGCATTGAAGGATCTGACGGCAATTGGGGTCATGAAGCCCGGACATCGAAAGAAGTTAATATCAGAGATCAGCAAGCTGCCCTCCACAGACTGGCTGCCCGACCACAAGCCTGTAAGGATGTTAGCTGCTGCATACAATCTAGAATAAGGAGGTCGGACGAACACAAGAGCACAGACGCATCCAGCTCACGCAGCATCATAACTGTGCCTGTGTCTGTCTGTCTTTGTTTTAATCAAGGCTAATCTGGCAGACTGGCTGTCTCACCTGGGCCTTAGTCAGTACTACCAGGTACTCGTGCAGAATGGTTATGAGAACATTGACTTTGTCTCGGACATCAGCCTTGAAGATCTGCGAGAGATTGGCATCACTAAGCTCGGTAAGATAAAATGTCATTATTAAGATTATAGGCAATATATTATAACACAAGTTCTATAGAAAAGTGCGACCCTTCATTAGGAAGCCGGGTTCCTGTTAGTCGCTCTTAGTGTCTTTGTTCTGTGTTTGTTGTTTAGAAATTGCGTAGATATTGAATTGGCTAAAATGTGTCGAAGCGCATTTCAAGCTGTTCTCTATAATCACGTGTAACCATTTGTGTGTGAGAGATACAAGAATTTAATGTGAACAAACGTATAAACGCATCACAGAGGGAACGTTGAGATTCAAATGAACCAATAAAGCGATAACAGACGATTATGCGCCACATCATCCTCAGCCTGTTAAGTGTCTATTGTTTGCACCTGGTGAAGACGCTCTGTGTGACTCATTGTAACCAGCTGTCAAAACAAATGTAAAAATCGTCTCGGCACTGCTCTCGCTGCCAATCTGTAAATCGTATCTACCTCCTTTAAAAAATGTGACAGTGCCAAGAAGTAGCTCCACAAAATTTGTGTTTTTAGTGTGAAAAATGTGGTCAGTGAAGAAAGATAAAAACAGAGGTTGCTTCTGCTTGTCTCCAAAAATCCTTTATCAAATTATAATGGAAGTCTATTGAACAGTTAAATGCCACTCCTCTCACTCGAATGCCTACAGATCAAAAAGTCTATATCTGCTGGCTTTCAGGAAGACACTGTTGGAAAGAAGATGGATTTTCCTGTTTGAGCGCGCAGGCAGGTTGAAGAGAAATCCTACCAGATAGAATTTTTGTGCATCTTCCACTCTGTCGGTTAATTAGTCCAGTCTAGTAGAGATTTTTGCCAGTTTTCTTGCTGTAATCTACAGCTTTCAGCATATACAAGCAAAAAAACAACTTTTCTACAATGCAAGATATTATTTTAATAATAAAATAAATTATTAAACAAAAGTTTGAGGGGTGGCTCGAGACTTTTACATATGACAAAACAAGATAACAGGACTTCAACCTCTTCTCTGTAATTTGCCTCTTAACTGCAGTGATCCTTTGCTCATACCGAGGCTGCTGGCTTGTGGCTGGCTCTGAGCTCTGTGTGAGGTTGATTTAAATGTCTGAGCAAGTTGGATGTTACAAGTGTTTTTGTGGTTTAGTTTGTCAAAAACCGTGAAGAGCTTCCGCACTAACGCCATGTTTGCGTGTGGCTGCCAGCGTGCACATGAGCCAGTCATTTTAATGTTTAGACGTTTCAAACGGTGCAGGGCAGGATATGAACCAGAATTATGCTACTGGAAGAATTTGGACATAACATAGAGTGGGAGTGCTGCTTAGCAACGGTCCCACCAATAACACAATAACTTTTGCAAGCCAAGCGATTAATTTATTTATGAAATTCCAATGCTGCAAGGACAATATGTATAATGCTTACCATGTATTAAAGAACAGTATCCTGAAATGCAGCAAATTCAAATTGCTGGATTGGCGGACAGAGGCGGTTTCTTGCAAGTTAAGTAGATTTTTTTTAAGGCGCAAAAGTATGACATCACAACAATGTCATTGGTCACTTGCAATGTTGAACCTGGAACAACATTTATTATGATGATGTGGGAACAACACGAGGATATCAGATCCTACTTGGATAATACTGTTAAAAAACAAAACAAACCTATACAGAGATGTAATTATTATTCAACTTTTTGGTGGGGAGAATTGTTCCAAAACCTTGTTAGTTTTAATCTGCATGACTAGCGCAGAATGAGGTTGCCATTAAAGATTTGCAGTTTTCAAGAAAATGTAAATTTGTATTTCATGGTGGCTTTTATGCAGAAATGCCACTCTCTCCTAGCTTTGCAGTGTAAATATAGCTTATTCTCTTCTCACAATCCTCTGTTTTGCCCCGCACTCCTGCCCCCCCCCTCAGGTCATCAGAAGAAGATAATGTTGGGAGTGAAGCGGCTGAAGGAGCTTCAGAGAGGAGAAAGTGGCTCCGAGCCTCCTCAGAGCCCCTCTACACCTCCATCCAGCCCAGGCGGCAGCACTACATCAGAGCTGCGGAAAGAGGCGAGGAAGCAGAGGGACGGGGTGCCCAGCCCTCGGGCCAAACCTCGCCCAGGTCTCGCACATACACAGACCCCTCCCCACACACCGACTCAAACCCCACCGCAAACGCCCCCGCACACTCGGACCCAGCAGGCTTCCCCCAGGGCTCGGCCGCGGCCATCCACCCAGCAGTCGACAGCAGACTCGGCAGTACCTCTGTTGAGGCTGCCCAACGTGGAGGAAGAGCGACGGAGAACTCACAGTCTAATTGGCTCAGAATCAGACTCTAGATATGCCACCGTGTGCCGCAGCAGCTCTTCACATACCGCTGCCGCTAATGATGTCACTGTTAACCGCAGCCAATCATCTGTTACCCTTCGCCCCCGTAGGAAAGGTCGGCCCCCAACACCTCCTAAACGGTCCTGTTCTTCCATTACCGGGGGTGACGGGGAGGGCGAGGGGCAGGTGGAGGGACTGCTCGGGCTGCCAACCTATCGAGAGCGGCGAGCTAGTGACTGTGGCAGCCTGGGAGCTGCTTTAAGGGCTCAGGAGTCAGCAGGCTTGGAGAGGTCAGACGGAGCTTCTGGGAGTGTTCGCAGCCTCGCGGCCATGCTGGAAACATCCATCGTGAGTGGAACCAAAACGCTGCCGAAGAATCTGGGAAGCAGCACGAACTACCTGCAGGTGGGTGACAGTGACTGTGAGAGTCAAATGTATGAGTTTTTTGGGCTACATGTCTAACAGTGATGTGATCTGCAGGCGAGTCCGCCGCTTCTTCGTCGCCAGGCAGGCGCAGGAGGTCTCGCATCTGAAGAAGATGATGTTTTAAATCGCCGCAGGACCATCAGTGGACCCGAAGGCCTCCCTGGAGATCAGTCTGACCAATTACCTCAGCAACCGGTCCCGCGACGCCCCGAGCCTCGGCCCCGCTCCACCGTGCTCACCTCAGCATCAGAGATCACAGACGGCACAGCGACGCTCCGGAGGAAGCCGCGTCCTGTGGCCGCGGACTCTGAAGCTCCTGCATCTGTGTCTACCACGGTTGTTACCACGACTACTGGCTCTGACACCATACGCAGGAGGCCACGCACGACTGAGCACACGGAGCATCTCATTCAAAGCAATAACCAATCAGATTCTCCTATCAGTCAAATAGATAGCTGCCGTAAAATTGAAAGCGAGCCGCAGCAGAACGGCGGCGTGATCCTGAGGCGGAGGCCGGTGTCTGAGATCTCCGAGAGGACGGAGACCAACAAGGAGAGCTGTGAGTGGATGGAAGCTAGGAAGTCTCTGAAGCCACCAGTTTCACCCAAACCATCCACTGTCACCCTGAAGAAGCCGCAAGCTGACCCCCCGACTCCGACTCGTAGGGTCCCCATACCCGGGCCTGACACTGCTGAGCTGGCCCAGAGTCCCGGTGAGACACACACACAACACATGGTCACTGAATTTAACTTCTGTGTCAGAAAATCAAAATCCTATACTTAGGGCGTTTAAATATTTATTAATTTCTGCCTTTATTTGGTGGAGAAAGTGGAAACAGAGACAGAAAAGAAGAACACGCAACTCCCCCCATAAAACCTTTGATGTTTTATGATGTTTTATTACAACATGCTGACATCAGCCTGTTATGGCGTCATCTTATGTTGATGACGTACGGTGTCGTATTGAACAAACAAAAAGTGCATTGTATAGCTCCCTCAATGGCCTTTCATATTATACAATACTGGATATGGTTTCGTGAAACCTTTTGACCTTGGGCACTAACAATGAAAGTCAAGGTCAAATCACAAAAACAGTCGCCTCAAGGAGCTTTGTATTATATGTTAAAGACTCTACAATCCAACAGAAAAATCCCAACAATCAGACGACCCCCTATGAGCAAACATTTGGCGAGAGTAGGGAAGAAAAACTCCCATTTCACAGGAAGAACCAAAAAAACGGATGGGACCATTTTTCTTCTCTTCTAAACTCAGACACATACAGCTCACTACCCACATGTTTAATAAAATATAGTTAATATTAATTAACTTGGCTTATAACACACATTGCATAGTTGAGTACAGCAAATATAAAAGGTCCTATTATATTATTTTCCGTGTTACCTTAATTTAAATATCATTAACATCTGTTCATATTCATGACAAACATTGTTTTTAAATTAATGTCATTTAATCCAAAGACATCCTGCTTTATGTGTAGCCTTGTACTCTGCATGAAATCAGTGATTAGTAAAAGAGTTAGAATTCATCACATGCGGTGGCTCCATAAGCGTTTACAGTTGTTATCCCTCGCTGTGTTCAGAAGTGCTCTTTTACACTCCAGTGGTTATTTGAGTTACTGTTGACTTCCTGTCAACTCAGAGCACTCTGGCCATTCTCCTCCCACCTGTGACATCAACAAAGCTTTTTCACCTAGAGAACTGCAGCTGGCTAGATATTTTCCCTTAAACCATAGAGATGGTTGTGTGGGGAAAATCCCAGCAGCTTCTGAAGTCATCAGACCTGCCCGACAAGCACCAACAAACAAACATCCCACATCAAAAGCCACTTAAATCTTCTTTCTTTCTCTTTTCTGCTCAGTTTGAAGTTGAGCAGGTCGTGCTGAGCATTTCAGGACATGATTTGCTGCCACTCGATTAGCTGACGCTTTTGGTCACACACAGGTCAAAACCTCATTAAGTCATTCAGTATTAAAAACTGAAATGTTTCTGTTGCTCTGTAAATTCAAAACCAGGCAAGTAAACTATGCCAGGAAACAAAGGTGCTCAAAGACTAAAACATTTTTAAAAAATCAATAATCGATAACAGCAGTCTCTTTGTTTTGATTCTTCAGAGAAATAGATATCATCTATGTGAGAAAAATGACGTCGTTCTTTGTGATTCTCTCTGAGCAGAGTCGAAGCGTGTCCCTCCCCCCGTGTCCCCGAAGCCGCGTGGGCCTCCGACAGCACCTAAACCTGGCAAAGCAATAGTAGCTTCAGCAACCATGAGCCCGAGCCCCGCCGCTACCAGCCCGGCTGCAGCCAGCCCCACCCCGGCCCCCAAACCCTCCTCTCCGCTCTCTGCCGCCCCTCTTCCAGCCCCCGACACCCCCTCCGCTCCCTGCCTCTCACCCGGGCTCCCTCTCACTTCCCCTTCTCCAGCCCAGAGTCCGTCCACTCCCTCACCGCACCCCGTCAAACCTCCACGCTCCTCGATCACCGGTCTCTCCATCGACCTGTTGGGCTTGCGGGAAGTGGAGGAGGAAGAGGATAGGAGGCGAGATGAAGAGGAAAGGAGGAGAGAGCGAGAGCACAGGAGGCACAAAGAGCAGGAAGAGGAGAGAAGCAGAGCCGAGGACGGGGCTTTGAAGGAGCTGGAGAGGAAGTCCTCAAAGAGCGACAGTGTGGAGAATCGAGCAGGGGAAGGAGAGCAGGAGGGAGAGGTTCAGCATCGGCTGGAGGAGACCAGCGCCTCTTTGGCTGCAGCTCTGGAGGCTGTGGAGCATCAGATCAAAGAGGAGGACACACAAAATGAGTGAGTACTAGAAGCAAATCTCATTTTCCCACTGAAAGGAGATTTATATTCATCGGGACTGCATGTTGGCACCCAACCTAATGACAAAGGGATTAGATCATAAATAACTTGACGCGGTGTAGAGCTGCAAATTGAGACAGCTTATTACAGGCTTCAGTGTAATGGAAGTGCTAGTGCTGTACAGAAAGGACTCCCGAGGCTCGTGTTGACATCAAACTCAAGATTGTGAGAAATATACACACACTCCTGGTTTGAGTATAGACAGTACAAAACATGGATGTAGCCATTGATCTTAAGTGGGCCCAACCAGTGAAACTCCCTTTTCTGCCAGGTTAAAGATATTTAATCCCTGACATATCTTGATACAGGAAAAAGAAGTGAAACTTCAGCAGCTTTTTACATGATAAATGTGTAAAAAAACAGAAAATCTTCTGGTAAGATGCTCAGATTGTCAAACCTTACATTTGACAGCCCTGATCTATGGGTTTGAAGTTTTGTTTGATCTCCTGTGAAAACCAAAACAGGAAGGGGATATATGTTTTTCCCCATTAGCTATCAGCAGTTATTCCAGTGCAGCTGAAAAGGCAAAGAAGGAGAAGGATATAAAGCAGCACTTTTATTCTAATCCAATGAGTTGCTTTAAAACAGCGATCCAAATTTGTTTTTGTTTAATATCATCAACTCATTCCCCCTCAGTTGATCAACTCAGTGGAGTGGAGGAATTCAAAAATCTGGACCCAGCCAGGGTTTGCTTGTGCGTATGGGTATGTTTGTCGCGCACGCAAACGGACGATGAAATTGCATTTCCTGCGGCTGCTTCACAAACAAAGCCGTGCCGCGTTTTGATCGCAATGATTTAAATGCAAAGCAGCGGCCGTGGTAAACATTCCCTTTGTTTTAAAAACAGCTCTGTGATTCACTGTAAGGAAAGTGAACAGCAAAGCAGTGAGGCTGTCAGGAAGAAGACCAAAAACAGTGCAAGGGGATTACACGCTGCGAGTCCACTCGGGGAGGCGTCGTGAATCCAAGAATTGCCGACTGCACCACTATCAATAATGACAGGACAACAAAGCTAGAAGGTTGCTGTTAGATATAACAGGGCATCGAATAGCTAAGTAGCCAAATGGGTTTTGGAATTCATGGAGACAAACTATTAGAAGGAAAACAAACTTGCTGGGTGGAAAAAAAATCAAATATTACCAGCTGAAACTATCCAAATGACTCCTCTGGCATCTTTAGCTGCTTCAACTAGAGGTGGGCGTAGTAGTATCGATCCGACACTGGTATTGGTATTGGATCAATACTATCAGGGTAAGATACTTTGCTTCTATCCTCTAAGTTAAGTATGTAGCTCAGTGAACTGTGTTAAATTAATTATTTTGGGGGAAATGAAAAATATTCCTCAGACATGCACTTTGAAAAATGTCTCAACCTTTTTGTGTTGACTGTCAGGTCTGTTTTATTTATAGCCTATAGCTCATTTAAATCGTTAAATTAGTGATCAGCAAAGTGTGTTCAGAATTTGCAAACTGATGATGACTCACCTCATGAATCATGACACACTACTCTAAGTTAAAAGTATTATGTATAATTGAAAGCATTAGTGTTGATGCTGGTATCGGTAATACCGGCCCTGTATTCACAAGTGAATAAGCACAACACAGAACAAGCTTAAACACATGAACTTTGGACAGTTTTGGGAGAATTAGGTCAGGAGTGTCTGACATGCAGCATGCAACAGGAAGTAATCTGCTTCACACACATTCACACCTCTGGATATATCTCCACGTGGTTTTATGTGAGGGTGCTTGCAAGAAGCAGCACTGGTAAATGCTGCAGACAGTTTGCACAACCACTTAATCCAACATCGCACGGAATTTATACTCAGGAGCTGGAATGTTAGCTGGTCTAAGTCCTTATATGTGGAAATGAGACCTTAACCCTGTATTTTGAAAGAAATGTGAAAAACCTTTGCTATGATCTATTTCTTTGTTCCCTGACTGCCAAAACTTTATCTTGAACTTAAAATTTGAACAAAAACAAACAAACAAAATATACATATTCTTATTGCCTGGGGTTAGAGGTCATCACCGGTGACAACTTAGGTCACAGAAGGTCATTCAAAGTAGCTAATGTGCGATCAGTGTTAGATATTTGCATCCTCTCAAATCCCTCCACTTTCCATCTCTGATTCTTTGCTGTATGCCTCAGCACTAACCGAACCCTTCTTTTATTCTCGCCCAACTTCCAGCTCTCTCTCCGGAAAAAAAGCAACAGTCTCCATCTTGGACGACATTGGCAGCATGTTTGACGACTTGGCAGACCAACTGGATGCGATGCTGGACTGATCTGCTGCACGCATCTCATTTTCCTACAAGCCCTTTCCCTCGCCTCCCCCCTCATCATGCGTAGGTGTAAGAAAACTCTCCCG
>NW_005187587.1:904773-906612 GCF_000239375.1 Pundamilia nyererei
TTCAGCTTTGTTGGCGGTTAACTCCAGCTGCGGAGGTTTGCTTGAAAATTAATCTGCACACACACACACACACACACACACACACACACACACCACACCCATGAACATATATTATATATATATATAAATATTTACAAGCACACTCATGCGGTATATCCCTTTGTCCTGCTGCAGTGAACAGTGTTTATAAAAGATAAACCTATATTTCAATGCTTTATATAGTACATCCAGTATACATACATAGAGTTTATAGTATACCTGGGTATTTGAGCTGTTATGGCTCCCTCTAGTGTTGGTTAGTGAAACTGCCTCTAATTGGCCCACCTTGAATCTCGTCTCCCCCACTTTTTGTTTTTTTACAATCTCCCTCTGTGTCTGGTTTGTTAACTCTACATCTCTCTGTGCCTTCGTAGTGTTCTTCATATATTCAGTTTTTTGGTTTGTTTGGTTTTTGTTCCATACTTTAACATATTTATTGGGGGTTTTTTGGGTTCCTTACAAGCCCTTTTGTGTCTGTGATGTCTGAATAGCTTCTATATACGACCTCTAAAATTAGTCAGCTTGTCTACCCCATTTAAAACTAGCCCATGTAAGTCCCCCCGTAAGCTGTAATAAGTTGGCTCCGCTCCTCCTTGAATCCCTGGTTTTTAGTGGCCCACTCAGAGCCCCCCCCCTCAAACCCCCCCAGTGTTAGCCAGACAGTGGATCAACCACCAGTGTTCATCCCCCAATGAAGAGTCCACTTGTATTTTTATGCTCTTTGAAAACAAAGATGATATATTTGAGAGACAGATGGATCTATGTGAATACTATTAATAATAACAATAACGATAATGGCTGTAGGCATTGAGGTGAGCTTCTGGTCGAGTTCTGGATGTGTTGTGACGGCTGTTGTGCCATGTTGGTTGGGTTTAGGTTGTGTTTCTGCTGTGACGATGCATTCCTGTACAGCTGTGATGAGAATAAATGTAAAAAATAAATAAACCGGATGCTACTCTTTCGCAGTTGTTCTTTTGCATCTCGCCTTCTACAGCAGGCCTGATTACGCCCGAGTCACTTCACCCGCACACAATGGCAGAACATGTCAGTGGAAAATCCTCTGGTAATAATTTTGCTGCTTTTGGAATGCTCTCCAAAAGAATCAGAAACCTAAGTGAATCTATCTCCATTTTTAAGACCGAATGCATTGAATTTTCAGGCAAAATACTGTTATAAATTGCAGAACAAGATTTATTACCTACCCAAACCCGAGCGTACAGCGATAAAATATAACTGAACAGGTAATGTGTATTTTGGTTATTTCTACTCACTGACGTGTGACACAGAAATTTAAGCAATGTGGAAAAAAGAAAATGCCTTTGCCATATGTGGGGATTTCAGTGGGGACACAGGGGTTGATTACCCCCATTAGAAATGTTGGTGATTGTTTGCCAGCTAATATTAAGGAAATGTTGCCCTGGCCTATGTTTTTCAATCAGACTCTATAACTTAAATGAGCTGTACAGTGCTTGAAATTACCGGAGATGTGTGTGACAAGTTTCGAATATGCAGAAACTGCAAAAAAAACAAAACAAAAAAAACCTACAACCTGCAGCAGAAGAAAACACCAGGATGAAGGAAATGAAGTGTTTAATGGAGGACTCATGGACCCATCCTGCATAATGTTCCTGACCAGTTTTGGTGAATTGCAGCCTCAGTTTCCTTTCCCTAGCTGATAGGAGTGACATCCGGTGAGGTCTTCTGCTGCTGCTGTCCATCTGCTTCCACGTTTGAGGTGTTTGGCATGGCATTCAGAGATGCTCTTCTGCATAGCATTCATTACACACTCTGACCTCTGAC
>NW_005187587.1:906784-945513 GCF_000239375.1 Pundamilia nyererei
AGCAGTTACTGAAATATCTGCTGTCTGTCTGGCACTAACAGCCATGTCACTTTAATCAGCTTTTTTCTCTGTTCCAATGCTCAGTTTGAACTTCAGCAGGTCATCTTAACCATGTCTAAATGCCTAATGCACTGAGTTGCTGCACTGTGATTGATTAGATATCAGCATTAATAAGCAGTTAAACAGGTGCACCTAACAAAGTGAGTCTGCAGTCAACATTATATTATATATAATGGATATATATATTATATATCCAGTCTTATTACTACATTGTTTCTATATTCTGCAGATCTAGCTATGCCAGTTAACTACAATTGCATATGGTATATTGCAGATATTGCTGTTGACAGGTAAAACTACAAATAAGGTGACAGGCCAGTTTTTATAACCTTCAAATCGTGTAAAAACAAATTCCAGGCACATTCCTGTGCAGCACTGATTTTTTCACTGCACCATAGGAGGAGCCACACCTTTTGTTCACCCAATGAAAAGTCCAGTACATGATTAATAGTATTATTCTCAGTGAGATTTTACACTTTCAGACAGGTGTTTGTTGTTAACATGGCTTTCTACATGTGATATGTGCACACAGGTACAGGGGCCCAACTGATTAAAGGATGCTGACATGCAGGCTGGGTTTATCTGTGGTTGCACTTTTTGAGTTTATCCACATTGTCCTGTTATGTCATCATGCCTGCTGGGAGTTAAAGGTCTATATATATATATATAGAGAGAGAGAGAGAGAGAGAGATTTTTTTTTTTTTTTACAAACTATTAACTAGTGATACTTGAATTTTCTTAATTTCCTGCCTGAAATTCCTAATAAATTACCAAAAAAAGAAAAATGCCAGATGTAGCAAATGATTATAAAAAGTCAGAAGTTTCAATAAACACTCAATTTTAAAAAAAGACAGAAAGTCAGCAAAGGATTTTATGGCAGTTATAATGGTTCAGGCTTGAAAGGGTTCATTGACCACGATGAACTACAAGTCCCATGATGCCTTGGACCTTGCGCATCTGAAATATGCCGACAGCGTTAACTTTGTTTCTAATTACAGTTTACAATAACTCGTATATCAATGAAGACCCAGTAAACAAAAACAGGGACAAAAAAAACGGACCCCCCAGCAGAAACAATTAAGCTAGCTCTGCAGCTAACAGTTAGCCCGGAAATGATAGGACACGGGGGAGGGGCTTTAACCCTGAGAGGGTATGTGAGGGACTTCAGGCGGGCATGCAGGTCTTTTCCTTCTCAGCCCGAGCAGACGATGGACCTTTGAAGACTTTATACTATAAACACACAACATGGAAGCAAAAAAGGCCGAAACGATCTGGTCTGCTTCGCTAAATACTTCAAAGGACGGCGGTTAAGAGTGAACGAGGTGAGTACTGGGTCTGCACGTGGAGGAAGTGCACAGCGACTTACATCGCAAGCACGTGCAACCATGTGGCGATAAAGTAGAACTTGTGCTCCGATTTTTAAAGTGCATTCACTGGATTAAGCAACACTTTAGTTAAATGTAGGACCCATTTAGCTATTCTTTAAAATTACTTTAAGGGTCACGGTTTTCACGTCTTTGTGGAACCAGTTGTTGCTCAATTCTGCAACAGATATTTTAAGCAATTCTGCGCAAAGTAAAAGATTCCCTGATTCACTCATTAAACATTTAATTAATGCATTTTTTCTGATTATGAATGCTCAGCCTGATACATGTCATAGACTGTATATAAAAGATGGACATAACATTGGCGCCTGAACGTTATTAAATGCCTTAGAGCTGCACTTTTGCCTAATTGTCAGCAGGGGGTAAACGGCTTTCTAGACATCTATGCAAAAATGACATTACTGAGGTCAGAGGAAAGAAGCAAACATTTTCCTGAAGAGTTTGTTTCATTGCTAATAAACCTGATGAAGCAGGATATGCTTTACAGTGGACCTGCGTAGGCCCCTTTATACTTGCTGCATTGTTTATGTGGTGCTCAAATGGTGATGTCGCCACAGCTCTGTAGCATTTACACCAACACCAAGGGTATGAGTACACACTGCAATGTTGCCACTGCTACACCGTGGGTGTAGACATCAACACTGGAAGCAGAGAAGGGTTTTATTTCATTATTAACAGTGACACGATCATACACTCAGATTTTCAACACAGTGGCGGTAGCTCTGATGTGAGGCTTAAAAAAAATTGAGATGTGCCAACCAGCTGACACAATGCCAAAGTGTGGCATGTGACGACACTTTAGCAAATGAGGGCGAGTATAATGGGCCTGTGAGTCTCACAGTCAATGTGCTATTTACAAAGAATAAGAATAGAATAATCCTTTAATTGTCCCACAAGGGGAAATTTGGGAGTGTCTGGTTTAAAAATTTATTATTATTAATAATAATAATAATAATGATGGTAATGCCAGAAATCTTTTGCTTGAGGTGTCATAAAGTCAAAGTGTCACTGACTGTGTCCTTTTATATACAGTTTATGCTACATGTTGCAGACAGTGAGTACCCTCAAAGTCTGAGCAACACTGCTGGACAAACTCATGACGCAGTTTCTGAATTACTACACACATCGTCTCGGTTGTACACACTCGTAGCGGTTGGTTGAAGGGTTTTGGGGGGGCGTTTGGATTTGTCTCTGTTAAAATAAAAAGCTCCTTCTGCCGTGCGACCTTTACAAATGTGCCTTTCAGCCTGTTTTACTACAACAAAGCAAGATTTGCAAGTCATTTGAGGCTCCAGTAATCAATTTCCAAAGCGCATGAAGTGCCTTCTGCTCATGATTAAGATCATTGTGTTTGTGTCTTGTTTTTCAGCCTTCACGGTGGGATTGGATGACAGTGCAGAGGCTGGAGAATGCACAGGGCTGTTTAGCAGACTGAAGGCTGGCTGAATGCAGTCGGAGAACAATGTGATCACCTGGAGATGAAAGCAGAGCAAGAAGAAAACAGCCGGTGAGCCTTTTTTCTTCTTTCTTCTTCTCTTAACAAACGAACCGGTTCCAGCCTGTGACGACAAACTAAATAAACTTTTCTGACACCTACTATGAGAGCTGAACTCCAGCTCCTGATTCTAGCTTTTCTCTGAGGCTCAGTTATTTATGATAAATGTTTTTATGATGAATTGTCACGTTGCCTTCATCTTTAAAAACAACTACTGTGTTTTCCAGGTGAGAGGAAGGTGACTGGAAGTAGGCTGTATTTTGCCACATGGTCCTGAGAAATGGGCTTTCATGCTGGTCTGAGATCAGGTGAGTCTGTATAAGATGCTGGTACTCGAACATTTTCAGCCTGTGATGACAAACTAAACAATCTTTTCTGACACCTACTATGAGAGCTGAGCTTCAGCTCCTGATTCCAGCTTTTCTCTGAGGCTTCTGGAGCAATCCTGTAATACCATGTGATGCTACGAATGTCTTTATGTGAATAATAACTGAGCTGCTCCTCTTGTTTACAGCCCGACTCAGGATGGCAGATGGTGATCTAGTTTCTTTACGGTAAGTCTGTTTATATGCGATGCATGTGGGAGAGCCAGTGACGAGAAAAACTCAACACCTCGTGTATGTGAACTTCCAGCTCATGGCTTGTTTTGCTTTTCTCCTTCTGTCACTCACATGAATGTGTATTTGTGTCTTTCAGGTGTCGTATTCAGATGTCGTCACCAGATGGGGAAGCTGCTCACAGGACAAACCCAGCAAAGATGATTTTATGGGACAGGAGGATGTTGTTTTATGAAGTTATTTAAAAATACTTTTTCAAATTTGCCAAATAAAAGTTAAACTCTCGTTTTCTGAATGGTCTGTGTGGTGGTGTCATTCTATTGAAATTCTGATGCCTGACTAAAGCCAAAAATGAAGATTTATGCCAAAATCATCCACCATGGGTGGAGTTTGTGAATTCAAGAATGAGATAAGAGATAAGATGAAACTTTATTAGGTGGTGCAGGATTTAGAAACTGATACCACAGGTGCACCACCGTAAGAGTAAAGAACAAAGTGGGTACAGCTGCAGTGTAGTCTAACTAGACAGTCTTTGGATATTTAAAAGCACAGCTGTGCACTGGGAGGTACAGCAGGGTGACTAATTAAGAATCTGCTGTTCAATCCATGCAGATGTCAGTGTCCTGGGAAAAGATGAAGCACCCATCTGCATGATGAAGGTTAAAATAAGTTTAGTGGTCAAAACAATGGCAGCATTAGAGAGAAGGAGAACGTGTTTAGATTAGAGGTCAGGTGTTTTTGATGGTTGTACCAGAGCTGAGTAAAGAAAAAAATCAAAGTACTGTTCTGGTACTTTCTGTGGGGGCCTCGGAGGAGAAACAGACATAGCCTCCGGTCACATGAATAGAAAATGACCTCCCTGCGTGTTTTCCCTTCGGAGCGACTCATTTGCGTTTTCCCTGCCTGCGCTGAGGCTCATTGCGTGCTCGGATTTCCATACAGGTGCGTCTGCTCCGGCTCTCGTTTGACTGTCAAAGCAGGCGCTGGTGCTTTTTTTTCTCTCCGCCCCCGCAAGCATCCAGCTTTACCGGGGAGGAGCGCAGAGGAGTGCCTTTACGCCGCGGAGAGCCGACACACACACACGCATATACTCACACAGCCTCCTCCCCCCACCGACTCCGTACTCATCTACCGGTAAAACGCCACCGACTCCCGGCCCTGAACGGTCCTCGCCGCCGCTGAAGCCCGGTCTGCACCCGGCAGCGCACGCACTCGAACAGCGGTCCTCTCCCCGGTAGGCCTGACGGTAAGAGCGGCTTTGTCATTCACTCGCTGTCACCACACGTTCACGACGAGGTACATTTATGTCCTTCCTTTATGAGAGGGAGGACAGAAGCTGCTGTAAAATGGGAGGAAGACCGTGATGGGGCTGTAGCATTGCCTGTAATTAAATGATGAAGGCCTTTTCATGGACCGGTTGGCTGGTGGAGAAGCGCAGCAGGATGGATGCTGGTGGAGGAAACCGGCACCGGCAGCCGACCTACTTAGATCCATTAAAAAGATGAAGAGCAGGAGGAGGGAGACAGCTTCCAGTAGAGAGGGCTTAACCGATCCATGATTGAAC
Source organism: Pundamilia nyererei (assembly GCF_000239375.1). Taxonomy (NCBI): domain Eukaryota; kingdom Metazoa; phylum Chordata; class Actinopteri; order Cichliformes; family Cichlidae; genus Pundamilia; species Pundamilia nyererei. The sequence continues at coordinate 911,846 of NW_005187587.1, forward strand.
TCTCTGGCTGTGTCTTGCTGCTGTAATGTGGCCTGGGGCAGGGTGGGGCAGGGCACAAGTAATACAAATAAGATAAGAACACGAGACCTGTTTTCTAACATTAAATATATTAAAATATCCTCAGGTGTCTTAAGAAAGAGACAAAACGCGTTTTACCCTGATTATTTACATTTAAATGGTGTAACTCGATCCTTTTTCTGGGAACAAGAGAGAGAAAAATGGAAAACAGTTCATGACCTGCTCTTCTTTTAAGAAATTCGCTCTGTGACTGTTTTTCTTTGTGCTTTCCGTCTCCACTAAACCAATCAGTTTATTCTTGCTCTAGTATAAACATTTTACATGTCAACAGGATTCAAATACAATGGATAAACCTAACAAAATGAGGAAAGCACAATTTTAATGTGGCGTCATATTTTCCCACTAGCGCTGTCCCATACTGCAAATTTTGGTACGATCCAATACCAAGTAAATACAGGGCCAGTATTGCCGATACCATTACCGATACTTTTAACCAATAAAGGCAGCTCGTGTAGGGCAGAGCAGTGTGGCATAATGTAAGAGTTGAATCATAGATTTGCCAAATTCTCCACACGTTTTAATGATCACCAAATCACTGATTTTGAACTTTCCACAATAACACGTTAACACAACAATAACACAACTAAGCTTTTTATGTATTTTGAAGACCTGGAATGTAAACGTGCCCGTTGCTGAAATTTGCTCTAGGCTATAAATAAAATAGATGCGACAGTCAACACAAAGGTTGAGACATTTTTCATAGCGCATGTTTGAAGCATATATTTTCTTTTTTTTAAAAAGAGAGAGAGAGAATAGAAACAAAATATCAAATCCTGTTGCGGCAGTATCAATCTGATGCCAGTATCAGTGTTGGTATCGATACTGTCAATATTTGGATCAATCCTCCCACCTCATTAATTAAGTCAAGCCCTTTTACTTGTTTTACTTCTGATCATTTTACTGCGCAGTCTCTCTGAAACCTGCTTCTCCATTATGTACATGGACACTGCTGTATGCCTAATCCCACACAAACCATCCTTCTGGAGTCAGAGGTCAACAGCCAGTAAAATCGTATTCATCCACAGCTGAAAGTAGTCCACAACACCAGCGCAATTTACACCTGTTAGAGTAATGTTTGCAAAAAGTTGTCTGTTTATTAGTTTTTTTTAAACGTGAGTTTTATTTTGAAAAATTAGAAAATAACCAAACACTGGTTCTCTGTGCAGAGCTTATCCACGCAGTGAATTATGACTCAGAGCAGAAGTTACGCGAGGTGTGCTGAAGCGACAACAAAAATACTCCCGCTTCAAAAAGGAGCTGGAGCAGGATCAGTCGGCTGCTTTTACTTCTTTTAGCACTCTAAAATTGGCGCAGTTGCAAAACAAAAACAAGCTTTAATCATCTGTGTAGTAGAGCTGTGCTCTTTCAGTCTCTGATCTGCGTGTGTGTGTGTTTGTGTGTATACACAACAGTAGCATCATGGAGGAATGGGACATCCCACAGATGAAGCGCGAAGTGGAAAGCCTTCAGTATCAGCTGGCAATCAACAGAGAGAAATCTTCCATCACTGTCACTGAGTGAGTCCACCTGCTGCACACACACACACTCGTTCCCTCTCTGTTCAGTACAGCGTGTGACCCGTTGCTGACCATACGACTCTCTCTTTCTTTTATCTTTTTTTGTAGGCTGGTGAAATGGATCGAGGGATGTGTTTGTGAAGATCCATTTTTGAATCCGGAGCTCATGAGAGCCAATCCCTGGGTGGAGAAGGGCAAGTGTGTGATTCTCTAGCGGTCACACACACACACACACACATACACACTCATATATATATATAAATATATACGCGCACACACACACACACACACACACACACACACAATCACGGATGCATACAAACTGAAGGATGACGCACTGCACTAACTCACATGCTCGCTCACACACACGATCAGTGCTATCACCGCTTTTCTCTGAATGCTTTCTGTGGAGACGAGCGTATGTGTGAGTGTGCAGCACCGAGTAGCTTTCTAGAGGTTTGTTTTGATGAACAGCACCTTTTTATTGGCTCTTTACACTGTCAATCCAAATAAAGACTGTTTTGAATTTAACACGCATTGATTAAGATTCTTTCATATGATACAACAACAAGTGCAGCTGAGAATGAGACAGTAGCGTGTGTGTGTGCGTGTGTGTGTGTGTGTGTGCGCGTGCGCTACAGCAGATCTCTGATGTAAACATTTCGTCTGACAGCGTTGGACATGCCCTCATTAAACCGGAACCACACGTCACTGTTGCCCACTGCTGTCCCCATAGATAGATCTGCTCTCTTCTCACCTGCGGAGACACAAACAGGCTTTGAGTGCACTCATTCAGGTCCAAGTATTTTCATATTTGATTAAGCTGGTGGCTTTTTTCACAATGAATTAAAAAGTTCATACTTCAATTAATATAAATTTTCCAGTCCAAGTTTCTTAAACCAAAGAGTTTTCTGTCATTTCAGCTCAAACCAATGACTTTTACATCAATAAATCCCACAACAGAGCTGATGCTGATCTGTGTAACTAGTTTAGCTCCAGTTTCACACTAAGGGTGAATTCTTTTTTTTTTTCTTTTTTTTTTTGGATGGAGGACTTGAGGAGGTGGAAATAAGTTATGAACATCATCAGCCTTCAACTTCCAGTGGAAAATTTGCAGTTAGGCAGCAACACTGTTTATTTACAGTTTATTTTTAACTTGTTCTGTTAGCTCTACTTTTGGTCTCCTTCTCCTGAGGAGCTAAATGCTAACTACTTGCTAACAGTGGTGTCTTCCAGTGAAAACAGCCGCCTGCTGCAGTGTAAAAACGACACTATGAGAGCAGTGAAGCTGAAGCCGCAAGTACAATAAAAATCTGATCCATCGGCGTAAATATCTGTGTATCTGTGGCTCAACACAAAGCTCTGTAAAGACGATGAAAGCTGCAGACTGATAATCATTTAATCCATACCATCCTTTCACTCTCACACTGTTGTCACATTATTGCATAATTCAACTATGCACCCATCTAAAGTACTGATGCATACCGCTGACGCCACCAGATCCAAATTAGTGCTTCTCAGTCCTCTCCACAAACCGATCCAATCAAAATAAAAGTCTGGGAAGCATTACAGAAGATGTGGAGCTGTGCCTGTTTTAGTAAATAAATCCTGCTTTGACCTACAAATGACCACAGGTCTGCGTTTCCACCCTGATTACACTGCTCATCAATGCCCCTGATGGTGTGGTTTCAGGAGGGTTAGTGCTTTTAATGGGACTTTTTGGTCATACGGTAAATAAGACATGCACAGAGACATGTTACGGGTCCTGAGCTAACGATGATGCACCTTTCCAGAACTGCAGGAGGGGTGGAGATTTAATGTATTCAAACAGCAGTCACAGTTGCCTCCACTGACTCAAAAGCACCAGCAGGCTCAGAAATGACCTTGAAGAGTTTTAGTAGCATCCAAGGACTACAACTGCTACATCTCAGGAAAATGTAGTAAACTGATTTTGAGGAATACTGGACACTATTATTAATGTACATTTTAGGAAATAAATATTAAGTATGTTTGTTCTATTGGCTGATGCATAAATATAAGGATCACGCTGTGCAAAGTAGTTTGTTTGGCTAACAGAGATCTGATAATAAATGCAAGTGGTAACAGTGCTGGCAGTCCAGCAGCTCTGCCTGCAGACTGCAACAAAAACGCTTAATTACCAAAGTTACATAACACACATTAGTTGTTACCTCTGGTGCGTGTGGACCTGATGTGCTTCGAGGCATTAAGTATAAATAAAAATCAGAGCAGCCTGTGTTTTCCACATTTGAGATAAATGAAGTCAGGTACCTGTGTCTGATGACGGCTGTGGTCTCTGGGGTTTAGGGGCAACAGCTCGACCAAAGAAATCCACCTCAGGCTGCAGGACGCAAACACAACAACAAAGTGATGAGAAGGATGAAGTTAAACAGGAAGTTTCAAACGCTTTGTCCTCAATAACGAGGTCAATATCAGTGAACAATCACACACACACTCTCTCTCTCATTAGCCTAATTTCCCAGTTGTCTCCATCGGGGACTGTGACCCAGTGGCTTCTTATTAGCCTCATTCCTGCCCTCTAGAGGGAACTATTATAACTCATCTAGGCTCAGTGCAGACTGGCTGCTCCACTCTGGCTCCACCAGCAGGCACCAACTAACACCCACATGTGTGAGGAGCACAGTGACCACACCCTGAACACACAGTAGAGTCTATAACAGTAAACATGTTACCGGCAGTGGAAACTTGAGCTCTGTGTTTTTTTTTCTTTTGTGCAGTGCTGCGAAAAACTAAGCACACCTCATGACTCAGTAACTTTAGCAGCAATATTGAGGTTGAAGGCATTCAGAGGAGTTTGCATGACTCAGTGACTACAAGGTGACCATTTCCTGTGGTTGTAAAACCGCCCCAAACCATCACCCCTCCACCACCGTGCTTAACAGCTGGTGTGAAGTATTTGTGCCAATATATTGCGTTTGGTTTCAGCCAGAAATACGTTGTTCTTCCTAATAGACAACGTTTCACCATGAAAGTGTGCCAAATGATAATCTGAGGAATTAAAGAATAAACCCAGCAGATTATTTCAGATTTTTTTTTATGACAACATCACCAAAACAATAGGCAAACATGTTGTGCAGCTAATGTGGACCAATCAGAAATTAGAGAAAATTTAAGATCAGTTTTGAACAAATAAACGAAGCCTGTATGTGGTTTATAAAGCTTTCTCCTACGGTAGTGCTTCCCCTCCCCCCCGGTGTCAGCTGGTATACACTCCCACCCCCCATGAACTGTATCAAAGGTTAAGAGGGGGCACTTTCAAGTTAAAAAATAACAAATAAATTATTTAAATAAAAGAAAAAAAATAAGTGTTTTTTCTGTGTTCAGGCCAAAAATAACAACTACAAATCAGACCATATTATCAGGCAGTGTTGGTCCAGAGCAGCAGTGATTTTCCAGCAGCTAACAGCGTGTCAAAGTGTTTGTGCGCCTCACCCTGCTCTCCACTGTGGTCTGCTTGACGATGTTCTCCAGCCTCTGCTGGTGGTTCCTGCTTGCTTTAGGACCGGCGCTCTTTTTGTCCTCCGCTTTCTGCGTCACACAGACACGGCGCATTACAAACACGTCACGTTAATTAGCACGCGCGGGGCCAGGTGCTACGCGTGCCCGAGTCTCACCGGTGCTGGGTTTCGCAGCAGCATCAGTTGCTCGGCCCTCCTCATCTTCTCCTGCTCCATCTCTCTGCTGATGGTTTGTTTGGCCTGGTACGTCAGCTGGCGGCGCGGAGGCAGGCCTGGAAACCTCACCACCTCCTCGACGCGCCTGGAAACCCGCAGTAAACACAAACAAACGAGACGCTCGTTGTTTACACGCAGTAAACACAAATGCACTTGTGATGCAACTGACACTCGGCTGAACCCTGTTAGATGACGAACAATAACAAAAAGCTTCCACTTCTGGTGCCGTGGTTGTTGTTTTGGTTTTTCCCCCCCAGAATAAAACCCAGAATCTCTCATTCTCTAAAACTTTAATCCTCTTACTGCTGATCTCCAACTCAATCCACACACTCTCACTCACAGCCCTGTGGACCAATAAATACAATAAAAGCAGTCACACGGTTCAGTCGGCTATTTATTGTGGAATAGCGTTATGTCAACCGTGTTATCATTAGCATCTACATGTGCAGATATCATCTTTAACATCTGAATCCACACAATTCAACAGCAGTTCTGTAACGAACAATAAAAATGAACAACACTGGTTAAACTTCATATTACTAAAATCTAGCCACAGGTTACTTTTAAATTCATTTTTAACCGTATTAGGACATATTAGGGATTTATAAGGACACACAGTCTTCTGCATGAAAGCAGACATCAGTTCTAGGGTTTATTTTAAATGACCTCTCCTCATCTTTCCCACTCTTCTTCCCTGCACATCTCCTCCTGCTCACAGCGTCCGACATGACCAATCACCAACTGCGGCCAAAAAGAGAGCAGTCCAATCAAATAATCTTGTCCTGCCTGAGCGCATCCGCTGTTTGTGATGTTAAATGTTTAGATCCACGGCTGCACTCTGTGCCTTTTATGCGTGAGATATCAGAGAGTGGAGTTGTGGTGCGCTTGAGAGGGCAGGTACAGAAAGGTGTAGATCAGCAGCAGCAGCAGCAGAGCCAGCACTAGAGGCAGGCCCCAGTCGTTGGTGACCAGCACTTCGTCACATCGAGCCTGTAGAAAGGAGCCGTCCTGGGCGTCCCGCTGCTCCTCCACACGGGCCGGCATGGCTGAGGTAACAAGCTGGTTATCCCATTCTAACTGCAGCAGGCGCCGGCATCCTCAGAATCACAAAAATGAGGGTGAACATTAAGTAAAAGTCTCTCAAGTTAAAAATGCTCTTTTTCTTCTTTTATCCTTTCATTCCTCGACCTTTCAAAAGGCCACCTTGTCACTTACTGCCTACTAACCTATCTAACTTAAACCCGCCCCTCCTTCCATCCTCTCCTCCATTCACCTGCATCCAACGGTGAGGCTTTACTGCTTGCTACCCTGCTTCAACCACGACCATCACACACACACACGCCCACCAGGTGTTAAGGGGATTAATCTCTTAAGCCTCCATGCAGAGAACCACAGTGTGGACAAGAGCAGTGACCTTCAACACCCCTCAAACACACATCAGCTCTGCATGAGTCCAGTGTACAGTGGAGTCCAGCCAAGTGTGCGTACGTGTGCGTGTACTCACGGCTCCAGCACGTAGGTGTACTGTCCCTCTGGAGTGCGGTCCTGCCTGTAAGAGAGATTGTATGCCAGCATGGTGTCGATCAGCTCACGCATCTGCTCCTTCTCTCTGCTGCTGAACAGCTGTGGATTCACCTGAAAGAAGAATAAGAAACTTTGATATCATGACCCACCCACATCTATGTAAGCAGACACAGAGGCTAAAACCTGGCATTTCAGGTCCTACATTTACAATGCTTTTTGTCAAATTTAATGTTTGATGTGCAAAATTTAGGTTTATAAGATCTGCACCATAAAACCATAGATTTGTTTTAAAAAAAAGGCATCATCATCATTGCATTCTGCACATTTTGCACAGTTTTGGAGTTTGGGCTGAACATACAGGCATGTACCAAGGTTACAATGTAAGCTTTTACATACGGGCCGTAGTTTGGGACAGATGATGTCGAGAAGCAAGGTGAGGATATCGAGGGTCAGGCTGAGCTGACTGATCCTCGCTCTGATGCTTGCTGGGGTGTCGGCCAACATGGTGGACAGAGCGTTCTTGCAGCTGAGGAGCCGGGAGGAGGCCTGGACGGGACACAATAGTGACTGATCAGCAATGATGCCTTAAAAAAACCCAAACAAAAACGTGTTCTTCTCCTTTTATCACTTTTCCTTCGCACTGCTGCACAGGTGTGTGTAGGAGAGTCGTACCTCGTGCTGGCTGTGGGGATAGCTGATGCGGGGCACGTTCGTGTGGGCAAACAGGAAGTGAAATGTGATGGAAAGGAAGGGCAGGTATTTCATCAGAGAGAAGTTCTGCCCGTGCAGAATCACGTGGCTCAGCTTGTCTGAGAAGGCCAGCCAATCCAGCGCCTCGCACGCGCTCTGGAGGTTTGGGTCCCTCACACGCATGGACAGATAATTATCATACAGACCCTGAGGAAAAGAGATATAACGCAGCATTACACAGTGAACCATGAACTACTTTATATTCTGGAAACTTCCACATGAGTCAGTGCTCCTCCTCAGCTTTTCTGTACTGCTCATATTAAGCACGGTTAAAGTTTCAAACATTGAGGTCAGCGTGAGTTAAGAAATCCCTGTGAGCCAAAAACTCAGAAGCCCCACCCACCTGCTTTTCAAACCTTCTGTTTATGACAAGCAACCAATCAGAAGAGAGTCGGTTTAAAGGTGCAAGAGTTAAAGAAGCTCGTTTCAGACAATCGATGAGCTGAGGAGCGGCGTGAGGGCCCGATATAAGATAACAAGCAATTTGAAATGAGCAGAGCAGGTCCCATAGAGTTTCCTGTATTACCTGAGAAACCTTTTCATATTCTCCACTAGACGAAGCCAGATGCAAGATGTGCTGGAACCTGTGAGCTCCACTTCCCGAACCCGGTCCGTCCTCAAACCCCTCACCGACACGTTTCCTGAAAATAATGAATATTTATCAGTAATTTGCAACATATGGTCCTCTACACACCTCAAACACCTGCTGTACCTTTTATTTGTGCCAAAGATTTAACATTATCTTATGACTGTTTACGATGGTCTGGCGGTCGTTTGTTTTTCAGGCAATTCAGTTTTAGTTATATAACACCAGCCACCTCAAGGTGCTTTATATTGTAAGGTAGAGACCCTGCAATCACATGACCGCCTGTGAGTAAGCACTTGGCAAGAGTGGGAAGGAAAAACTCCCTTTTAGCAGGAAGAAACCTCTGGCAGAATCAGGCTCAGGGAGGGAAAAGAAAAGACACAGTGACTCGTTTAAAGGCTTCCTACGACTTTCACCTGCTTCAACTGAAGACTTTAAAAGACATTTTAATACTAAGCTCAGTTCATATGCGCTATGATTATCTTCAAGGTTTATCTATTTATTTAGTGATATTTGCATAATTTTCACACCCATAGGTGTGAATCGTCGTCTCTCTCTCTGTGTTAGCCATGTGACAGACTGCTGGCCTGTCTCGGGGAACTCGCCGTACCGTTTTGTACGTGGTAACTGGAAGATTTCCTGCCATAGATGGAACAAGCCTTTGTTCTGGTCCTTCTGCCCCACAGAGATGCTCTGAATCGTCTTGCTGTCCAGCTGCTTGACGCCACGACTATGAAGGAACTGGACAGAAGCACAAACACATGTTTACACCGAATTCTTCACACTGGCTGTGCATCTGCCGGGCTTTCCTTCTCAGCCGCGCCACCCACCTGCAGCGTGTTGATGCAGGACCGGATGTCGTTGTCGGTCTTCTCGCACAGTGACATCAGGGTGCCCGTGTCTGCCTTCAGCCCCTGGCGGAGTGAGATCTGCAAACAGCGATTTCGTTTAAACAAGGATCAGCAGCGCGTGTCGAGATGTGTGCGTGCATCTGTGACTATGCTGACCTCTGCCAGTCTCTGTGCCAGGCGGGAAGGCTGAGTCTGTGGGAAAGCCAGGAGGAAAGCCTGCTGCCTGAGAGGCCGGAGAGCTGGGACATAACTTAAAAAGAAACAGATGACTTTAAAACGATAAAGAAGTAAAAATAAAGTAAAAACAAATAACAGGTATTCACAGTTCCCACTCTGCTGTTAATGCCACAGTTTCTCTTACAGGTCGTTACAGATGCAGATGATTGGTCGCAGTAAGATGGACTCCCTCTTCTTCTTCTTCTTCGCCGTCTCCGCGCCAGCCTCACCCCCGTGTCCGTCTTTCCTGTTCAGAACTGCCAGCAGTATGTTGATGGCGGCCTGCGGAGCACATCAAAGGGCAAAGCATTAAGAACGGCTGCGGTCAATTAGCTGCTCTTTACCAATTTAAAGCAGGAGTGTACCGCAGGTGCTCCGTCAATCTCATCGATAATGAGGCAGTTCGGCCTCTCATTGGCTCCCAAAACGGACTTCATCTGTGTCGCTGTGTCGATGCGTTTCTGGAACACCTCGGCGCTGCGATCGTCACTGCACAAACATCAACAACGCCAAGTGAGGCTGTGAAGGAGGAGGATGACAGTAAACCTGCCATCTCCATGATTTACTGCCACTATCTGCTCACTTATTATTATTGTGCCTAACCTGGCATTGATTTCAACCACGTTGTACCCAGCATGCTTTGCAATGACATGAGCCAGGGTGGTCTTCCCCAAACCTGGAGGACCGGATAGCAACGCCACCTGGAGAGAGGCCAAAATAAATCACACCGTGTGTAAAAGCCAGGTAATCAAATGCAAACAGATGTGACAGATGTGCAGCTTTTAGACCTTAAATTTGGGTCGTTTGTACTGGTCCAGTTCTGCCTCCAGCAGCTCCTCGGTCACCTCAATCTTGCTCTTGAAGCGATTTTGATTCTGATTTCCTTGATTGGGTTTAAATGCGTTCTGATTGGCAGCCTGTCTGTCAGATCGGGCAGGGCGGGACTTCCTCTCTCTTCCAAACACTACGGTGTCCCACAGCTTCAGCCACTTGAGCAGACAGCGGTTGGTGAACTGAACGACACAAGACGCGCCACATCAACAAGCCGCCTCCACAAAGACTTTAGAATAAGCCTTCCTCCATAAAGTCACACAGAAACACTGCACATCACTTACATCGTCGCTGAGCAGCTCCGTGTAGTGACGCGGTGAAAATCTGTCCACCCACAGCCGAGATGCTCGGCCCTCTGTGTCCTCTGGATCCTCGTTTTCTTCATCTTCTGGGTTTTCAGACTCAACTAACGCGTCGTTTACACTGCTGGAATGCGACATAAACACAAAAACGCAGTTAAAACTCCTGCTCGTGTATGTAAACTCAGTCTTGATGTGTCTCAAAAGAATGAGATTGTGGATATTAGAGGGAAATGAGCTTCTTCCAACAGGTGGCTTGATGCTCCCTTAGAGATGGGGTGAGGAGTTCAGTTGTACAGGTCAAAGCAGAGTGGTTACTCCTCCGCATCAAAAGGAGCCTGTTGATGTGGTTTGGGTATATCAGACTGAGAGAAGACCTCGGAGCAGAGCCAGGACAGGCTGGAGAAATGATGTCTCTTGGTTTCCCCCCAGGCAAGCTGGAAGAGGTGGCTGGGGAGACCGATACTCCCGTGCCCCGGATAAGCGGCAGATAATGGATGGATGGATCACACAGCACTTATTCTGTGCACTTCAACCACTCCATCTACCCCATATCACACGACCCATACAGAATCACAAACTACATAACGTGCTTGTGTTTGGACTGTGGGAGAAAGGCTGAGGAAACCCACTCAGGGACATCAGGTGGGATGTAAACCAAGAACTTGCTGTGAGGCGACACCGCTAACCACTCCACCACTCACGCCATCTTATCAGTCTCAGCTGATGTTTTCTGTTTTTGTTATTTTACAACCAGCCCAGTCTGTGTCCTCTTTTGAGCCCCACATGAGTATGTTGATGTCTGTGAGTGAAACAGGAAGTGAGTTACCTGGCTAACAGCTCTGTAAGACGCTGCGATTCCTCCACAACCTGTTGGTGGCGCTGCAAGATTTCAAAGGAACACGAGACATTGATGTGACTTTACAATAATTGTATGTTCTGCTATTAATGTAATCTACAGCGCCTACATTATATCACACATTTTCAAATGAATTATATTTATAGGCTTTTGTCACACTGGAAATCTAAACGCTCTTATTCTTAGATCTTCCATAACGAGACGAGCAGATGAAAAGTCCCTCTATTACGTGCTGTAGCTATGAGAGCTGTACATGTAGAAAAACTGCTAAGTAAGCTACTCTTCTATATCTCCCAGTCCTTCAACTTAGCCCCTGTTGTGCAGAATAAAAAAGTTAACGATGACAAAGTGAAGCAGAGCGTTAAAAAGCATGAAAGCTGTCCACTGAAGCTGCGCTTTGTGTTCTTCATTCATGCTTCTTTGAGCTTTGAGGAAAGCTGATGCTGCGACAACTGAATATGTGAAGATTATTTCTTGGGTTTCTTCATCTTCTTGTTAGCATTTAGCCATTAGATTAACACAGAACACTAGCCAATCAGAGTTAGGGTCGGGACTTCGTGGTCTCTGTAAGTAGCGTGATGATGAGATTTCTTAATTTGCTTTTAAGTTTATACTTTAAGCACATCTAAGGTCATCCTTGAGGTCAATATTAATTATATTAATAGATTTCAATATAAATCCACTTTTTTTTAAATGAACACAAATTTAGTGGATAAAAAATATTCTTGGTAGATGCATTTTTTAACACTGGGTGCAGGGAAGGTAATGAGTCACTCACCCTGTCTGCTTCTTGCTCTCTCAGCAGTCCTATCGGCACTGCCAGCAGCCCCAGTCCACCCTGGGAGTTTGGTACTATTCTGGAGTCTGCTGTCTGAAGAGACACATGGAAATGTAGAGAGAAATAGAAATATTAACCAAACTCTGGAAGCTGCAGCTGCTGCACATGCTGCCTGTGCGACATTCAGCCTCACGGATAAATAACCGGGGGGCATTTAACCTTTGTCTCTGCGTTCTCTTTCTGTCGGAGGTAGACCCGATTCCCAGACGAGTCCGTCACACTGATGTAGTCTCCCTCTAAAGGAGGTCGCTTCAGCACACGCAGGGATACCGGCGCCGCTGTGGGAGGTCGCTGTGGAGTCAGTGGAATCTCAGCAAAGCCGCTGATATCCAGCACAGCAGGGGTAGAGCTGGAACACAAAACATGTTCAGAAGTCTCAGATTTATATTAAAGGCTGAAATCACGCTTTTGTACAAGTATGATTTTAAAATAACTGTATCGTGCAGGTTATTGTTATGCCCATCTCCTCGTACAACAATCCCATCAAGGACAAAAACAGAAACTGCTTAAATATGATGGAAAAAAGACGACTGCATTCAGCACCAGCTACATCTGCTCCTCAGGCACCTGTGCGCCGCTGTGCCCCCAGCAATACTCGCCACTTTGCTTCAAATGACACTCATGTATTGTTTTTAAGTGCATCTTACTTGTGTGTGAGTTTCTGCATTAAAATGTATTTCCGCTAGAAATGTTTGGGATTTTTAGGAACATCTTTTTGCTCCGGTATCGATTGAAAGAGATGCAGATGAATGTTAATATAATACATGTCCATTATTGATCTCAATACAATAGTTCAATAAAATCGCCACAATATAACAAAGCAAATGAGCTCAATAAGTAAAAATCAAGGTAAAAATAAAACATAAATAAATAAAACACATTGAAGGTGTCTCTGAGTAAAACAGGTCAAATTCAATGATGCTAAACAAATCATTTAAAAAAAACTACCTGATGGCGTGAGAGGGCTCATAGTGCTCTGGAGAGGATGGCGGTGTGATGTCATCACTCAGTGAAGGGACTTTGCTCTCTTGAACTTGTGCTGCGTTGAACAGTCGCTTGACCACACCGACGTCCTGCTTCTGTCGCTTTGCCTTTGGAGCTGGAAGAGGCAGGCTTAGATTAAACCTGCAAATTAGACAGGTGTAAAAATACAGGTGCACCCCGAGGGTGAACTCACTGATGGGCTGATCGTCCAGCAGGTGCTCTATATCCGAGATGTCGTCTCCTGGACCCTGACTGTGGCGTTTCCCCGGCTTGCAAGTTTCTTCTACAATGTTAAAGCACACATAAAATCATACATTAATTAATTCCTGGAGACTTAACCCTAACTTTATCTATCTTAACTTTATCACCACCATCCTCCTGAGCCTGACCGATTTGCTATCAGACCAGTTTGCTGATCAGCTGACAAATGAAGAGGATGAAGAAGTGGGAGAAACACCCTTCAACCATGTTATAGGTGCTGAAGTTGCAAAGTCTGTCCTCAGAGGGCGCTCTGCAACTTCCCTGTTCCCAGCATGTTTATATAGCCACAAACAGCCAGCTGAGCAGTCCGTCTTTATTGGGTCACGGGGGTTGGAGACAGAGAGCACTCACAAGTACAATTTAAAATGAACCAAACTGCATGTCTTTGGACTTTGTCAACCAGTTCTCGTGTTATCGCATTTCAGAATTTATTTTATATTCTACTCTGGTTTATAAACGTAACAATACATACAAATAATACAGTTTGACAAAGGGTTAGGTATTGTATATAGCTATGAATAAGTATGAATTAATGATATCAGAATCACGAACAACTGTACCACTGTGTGGTAAATGATTACTTTAAACTCTTCTCATTAATATGGGGAATTATTAGGGATAATAATGGAGCAGATTACATACATCTTCTGATGTGTGGAGCCTGTTTCATCAGAATAGACAAAGGACTAAACAAAGAATTTAGTTATAAGTCTTATTCAAATACCACATAGTATGTATAATCATGGAGTTCACACACCCTTTGAGGGAATAATAAACCAAACAGAGACAAAAGTCAGCATTTTCTTGGATGTATAGTCCTGAACAGAACAGCACCATCAGTGAGGTGTCAGAGGGGTCCGAATTAGTTTTGCTGGATGATGATAATGTTAACTTCACTTGATTTATCTGGTGTTGCTAGTCCGGTTTCCTCTGCAGTTATCTGCTGGTGTGGAGCATCTGAAACTGTGACACCAAGAAACTGAATAGGCTGACTGGGAAGGCCAAGGCTGTGCTGGGGAGTCACTGGTCTGGCTGAAATGACCAAAATGCATAAGAAAAAGAGCATTCAGGCCCCTTTTTTCCTTCGTTTTTCAAAGCATAGCTTCAACAAAGTGATGGAAACATTCCTTAGAGATTTTGGTCCATATTGACATGAAAGCATCGCAGTTGCTGCAGATTTGTCAGCTGTAGATCGATGATGAGAATCTCGTGTTCCACCACAAGCTATTGGATTGCAGAGAGGCCATTCGAATGCAGAGAACTCGCTGTCATGTTCAAGAAACCGGTTTGAGAGCATCTGTGCGTTTGTGGTAATTGTGTTATCTTGCCAGGAGCAGACATCAGATGATGCGCATACCATAGTCATAAAGGCATGAACATGGTCAGCAACAACACTCAGATTCTCTGTGGTGTTTAAATTATACTCAGAAGTATGCCAAGAAAATATACCACACTACATTTCACATTCACCAGCCTTAATCATGGATGGATCTATGTTTGTCTATGTTTATGAGTAAAGTCTGGCCCTATAATTTGAACACAGCAACTGAAGTCACAGCAGAGAACATTTTTCCAGTCTTCTACTCTCCAGTTATGATGAGCCCGTGTGAAGTGCAGCCTCATTTTCCCGTTATTAGTTCACAGAAGTGAAGTCTGCTGTAGCACATCTGCATCGAGGTTTGATGCAGATCTGCAGAGATTCTCTTCTGCATACCTTGTTGTAATAACAATAATACAAATAACAACTTATCTCCCTATCAGCTCAGAGCAGTCTGCCCCTTCTCTTCTGACCTCTGGCATCAAAAAGGCACAGAGAAAACTGCCACTGGGTATTTTCTCTTTTTTGGGCCATTCTCTGTAAACCCTGAATATGGCTGTGCAGGAAATCCCCAGTAGATCAGCAGTTTCTGGAATACATGACCGTGTTTACATGCCTAAATGCATTCAATTGATACGACGTGACTAGCTGGTTAGATATGTGTGTTCACATATCTACACACATACTGTATATTATTAATATTTTTTACTTTTATAAAGTCACAGCTACACATATCTAGATGTGTGCGTTCACATATCTACATATACGGGTGAGTGTAGAATCACTGCCTCTAAGTCTTATTTGCAAACTCTACTTTTTATTGCACCTGTACAGATATCTCAAACTCTATTTTCATTATATTTATTATTTTTCTTTATCTTGTGCTATTATGTTGTAGCTTGAATGTATGCACTTCTATTTCTTTTTATTCTACCCGGAGTCTGTTTTTGTTGCGTTTTGCTCGATCCGAACTCACTGACACAGCTTTCCCAAAGATCCTGAAAGCCATTTAAACGCACCTCAAGAGCCGCACTGTTCAAAAGCAAAGCAGCCCTAAATTAAGTCTACTCCTAAACAAAAACTCCACTTTTCTACGACGGTTTCCGAGAAGTAGCTCGGCGATTTAACAGTTGAATCATAGGCTAGCTACCCTTTTGGTAACTTGAGTGTTTTGGACTCACCCTCCATCTCCTCACCCTCCATCTCAGCCAGCACCTCCAGCTCGTCGGCAAACTGCTCCTCGAAGTCGTCCTGTACCTCGAACAGTTCATCGTATTCGTCCATTTTGCCTGGTCCGATAAAACCCGAGACACGGCGGCTAAATAATCAGGAAAAATATATTTCCCCCGATAGCTTCTTTCTCAGCTTCGACAGTAGCTTTGGCACAGTCGAGTTCCCGGCAAATTTTTTGTTATGAAGTATTACATCCGGGTCAGTCCGTTGCCCTCACTCCTGATTGGCTATCGCAGTTCTTTCCTATTTCCCGTCATACACTACTTAGCTAAATGATCTGAATATCTGAAAAAAAAAATGCCGATATTTCCCTGTAACAGTACGACTAAATGTGTGCCAAGCTGTCTCCCTTAAAGCAGAATCGTTTCAATTTCAAATAGATAAACTTTGTTTCTGCTTATTTGACCAGAGGGTGGCGCTGTCACTTCTCTTTAGTGACATAGCTCGGATGTGTTCATTTCCTGCATCAACATAACATAACATCAACTAACTCTGCACATATTTAGTTAAAATGCCGTCAAACTTGCAAGTATTCCAATAAAATGCACTAGTGTTGACATCAAAGTCTATCTCCCAGCCCTAGAGAAGATTTTCTTTATTCATTACTATATTATTAATGGTAAATGGTAAATGGCCTGTATTTATATAGCGCTTTACTAGTCCCTAAGGACCCCAAAGCGCTTTACATATCCAGTCATCCACCCATTCACACATACATTGACACAGACCTCTATGGACACCAGTTATTCTTATCGCTTTTACCAATACCACATATGATGTTGCACATGGTAATATTGTATATTAATAAGTTATTTTTAATTTTATAAGGTCATATTTCCACTGTAAACAATGCACTGCACTGTTAAAACTCATGAAACACAAGTTATAACATCCACATGTGTGAATATTACAAATAATAGACCTTCTGATATCTTCTTATATACTTTTTTCTATGCGTTTTCTCAGTTTGCTGCTTTTTAACACCAAAAGCTTGAAACAAACTGCAAACAAATTTACATCAAGTGGAAACTTAATTAAGTCATATTTTCTTAAAACGTGACTGGTGGGCTTTCTGTTACCTGTTGCTGTGTGTTTTGCGAGTGTGAGAGTGGGGTTTTGTGTGGCTCTGTGTGAGAGAGAGATTAATGATGATGGTGTGCGTGACGTCAGGCCGTCTCCATCATCGCCATCTGCTCCTTATAGCGGACAAACACCGGCCAGCGGCTTGTGTGTGACACTGAGTTAATTTCACATCAGGGAGCACAAAAGCAAGACCGATAAACTCTCCCTGACACCCACTCTTGGACTTCTCCATCCTTTCATGCTGTCACCGATGAAAAATGTACAGGTGTGCTCAGAGAAAAGGCTTTTTCATTGTGAGGCCAGCAAAAGCAAACATGTCAGAAAGCATAGCTACAAACAAGTGTGTGAAACAGTAAAGGTCAGAACTCTTCATACAGCGCTGGCTTTATACGGATGAAATATCCAAACTGATGATGACTGATGAAAGAAAGGTGGAGAAAAATAAACACTAAAATTGAAAAATACATGTATTTGAGAAAAAATAGAGCTTTTAAAAACTGCAGTCAGGTCCGTATGATTTTTGAAAATTAAACATATTTTCTCTGAACCACCTCAGTAGAGTTTATGTAGTTAATCAAAGATGCACAGACTAACACAATTTGACTGATAATTTGATTGTTTTTCATTCTTGGATGAAGTCTCACCATAAACTGTTTCCTTCACTTATCATACCTCCAGATCTATTTTATTTCACACGCTCTTTGTCTTTCCACATCATTCATCATAATTTAGTTGTCTTCTGTGGTCTTTCGGGCGTTCTTGGTGCTGCAGAGCTGACCGCTGCATTCCTTCTTTTTGAAAATGAACCAGATAGTTGATTTGGTCACTTGTAAAGTTTTTGTCATCTCTTTTTCGTTTGGTTCATTTTGGATTTTAAACCTAACGATGGCCTGCTTCACTTGCATCAACGTCTCTCTGGACCTCACATCAAGAATTCCAGTAAACAGCTACCAAATGCAAGTTCTGCTTTTTGTATCAACTCTTTCTATATACTTAATGTATCATGAATTAGCAAAAGAGCAGATTTCACCTGGCCATTAAGCTGTTTCTCAGTCAATTGTCCCATTAAGTTTCAACCTCTGAAAATGGGGACTGTGAATTAAAAACACCTGTAATTTCTAAACTTCAGGCACATCTCGATCGACTAATCTAAAATCTGCTGTGGTGGTGTACAGAGGCAAGATTATAAAATATGTGCTACTGTTCAGATATGAATGGCAAATGATTCTCATATAGTGCATTTATACTCTACCTGAAAAGTCTACCTGAGCAATCAAAGCACTTTATACAACTTTCCTGGTTCGTACAAGCACTTTATTGTCTACCTAAGGGGTTTCTTACACGTTCATATTCTCATGTGCGATGACCTATTTCAGCATCTTGCCCCCGGATATTTGGCGTGCAGACTCGACCTGCTCTACCTCCTGAGCTATAACCACCCGATGTCTGCATTTATGTACCCAGTATAAATAAATAAATGACAGCACAGTGGAGAGCAGACAGGAAGAGACAGAATGGCGAGGACATACAGCAGAGGGCTGCAGGTCAAAGTCAAATCCAGGCCGCTGCATTCAGCTTTTAGTGACATATGGTTTCCTGCTCACACTGCCACTTAAAATTTAAGCCTAAATACATTTTTACAATCTCATGACCTGCACAATGAGGCAAATCCTTTTTTTTTCTTCATTTTATCCATTTGTTAGGATCTCATACTCAAAATAATTTATGTAAAAAGGGAAATACAAATTTTACACACATTTAAAAAATGTTTGTGTGAATGAGTTTTTACAGACTGTAGCACAGGCAGATTTTACAGCAGCAAATTTGCCATGAAGTAACAGGTAAGCATTAATTAGGGGTCTGATATGAAAGCATCCAGGTGTGTGAACTATACTATAGACAGAATGAACTAAACTACTACTATTCATCAGAATAGCTGCTGTAAGAAGGATACGCTATATTTATTATCCATTTGTGGCACTTTTCCAGCATTTCCAGCATCTTCTTTTGTAAAGAAAGGCCTCTACGGTGTCTTATTTACTGTATCACCTCCTGAAGATATCAGGATGAAACCATAAACAGCTCAGACACGTTCTCACACACTTCCACTGACCCTGCTTAGCACTTCCCAGAACAGATTTTTGTGTGTTTAGACGCTAATGATTATAAACTTGTCATCGGCAATGATTGACCATCTGTGTGTGTGTGTGTGTGTGTGTGTGTGTGTGTGTGTGTGTGTGTGTGTCACCGTGGACTCTGATTTACATCAGTACTTCCCTGCTCGCACACACTGTGCACTCCATTATCCCCTAGCAGAGTGTGTGTGTCAGCACTTCAGGTGCCACATTAAGGTGATGTGTTTAATCATCAGTTCAGCCACTGGTCTGCCCTCTTCACACTCAGATGTAACAGTGTGCCTCGAGATGTTTTGGTAGCAGACCAGTCAGCTCGCAGGCGAGGGCCAGGTGTGTGTGTTTGACAGCGTGAGTGCGTTGGATGGGAAGTGAGCATTTAAAGGCAAGGGTTTGCAGATTTTTAGGGTGTGTATCATCTTCTTCTCGAGTTTATGGTGTTTGCAAAGTTCCAGCGTCAGATGAGAATCTAATCGCAGAGGCGGACAGGTGTGTGTGGCCGCAGGGAACCTTTCGACAGTGCTGCGAACGCTCAGGATGTCTAACTCCACCATCAGCTTCTACGCCCTGTCACAGTCTTTCAGCTTCTCAGACATCATTGTCATTGCGACCTACTTTCTTCTCAACCTCGCTGTTGGCATCTGGGTAAGAATCGAGAGGCGTGAATGAATTTGTGCCGTTCTACTAATTCAGCTCGTTTTGGATGTTTGTGCAAATCAGTTTGTGTGTCAGTCCTCATGCAGGGTGAGCAGAAACACACTGAGTGGATATTTCTTGGCTGGGAGGGACATGGCCTGGTGGCCGGTGAGTCCATCTGACATTAACTGTGGAAATAAAGCGTGACCTGCAATAAGTTGATTTTAGTTTTCACAGATGGTAAAAGTGATAGATGTAGGCTACACTGACTTTAGGAGATACACAACTTTCTGGGTAGATTTGTTCTGTCAATCAAGCATCAGTAAACAGTTGTATGGTTCTTACAGGCAGTTAAAAGGGTGGATTTTTTGTGTGTGGGGGTGGGGGGATAGAAAAATGTAGAAATCAGTTCTCCTTGTTTTACTAAAATTCAGCCACCCCTTACAGCTAAAACTGTAAGGCCAAGCTGGGTTCTGAACTTAAGAGAGACTTGGTAGACTTATGCTTAACGGAAACTGTTTCTCATTAAGTAAATAACAATGTGATGATAAACACTGACGTTAATGAGGCTACATGAGAAATGAAGGAAGACATGCTACAGTTGCAGGTTTAAAAAAAGAAAAGTTTTGAACCCTCTGAGAAGATTTTCCATCATTTTGAGCACAAGCATCAAGTCCACAAACTCTGCATGTAGGTCAGGTGTTTGCAGCAGAGTTTTTCTGCAGTAAAACCTCCAGACCTTTTCTTCTGTCTTGCACAGATTGGATCGTCTCTCTTTGCCAGTTCAGAGGGCTCAGGTCTGTTCATCGGTCTGGCGGGGACGGGAGCTGCCGGAGGCATCGCTGTCACCGGCTTTGAATGGAATGTGAGAAACACAAAACCGCAGTCAGAGAAACATGCGTGCTCATCAAAACAATACGAAATGCTGTTTTGTTGTATCTGTTAATGGTGATTAAATGCATTGTGGCATGGAATGAAGCAGAACAAGCCTGCTAATCCTTCGACAACTTGTCTCTTTTGTGGTGTGCTGACTAGACAAAAGGAGGGGGGGCATATGACATTTGCAGCTAAATAAAAATAACATCAGTTGCAATTACCTGCTTTACAACAGAAAGTTTACCTAATATGAACATGGCTGTCTAGACCACAAAAGTTTGTCATTTCAATGTCTTCCTTTCTTCAGCTGTAACAGGCAGCTTACAGCAGGGGGCAGCAGCAGCATAGCTGTCCTATGTGGACGCAGAGCATGCGTCTTAAATAAAGAGACCTGTGAGCTGACTCTGGCGGATTTCTCATTAAACCCCTCTGTTTTCTATCTGACCCCTTCTCCCCAGGCCACCTATGTGTTGCTGGCTCTAGCCTGGGTATTTGTGCCTGTCTACATCTCCTCAGGGGTTGGTCGGCACACACAAACACACACATGCACACACACTCACACACACTCACACAGGTACCCATCTGCTTGTTCAGGCTGGTTCTGCAGGTACATTTTGGTGCCAGGAGGCTTTTCCCCAACAAGGATTCCCCCGCCTTGTAAATTCCCCAGAAGGGTGTTACTGCACAGCACTCACACACACACACATCTTAGTACTCATTTTATTGTTTGTTGGCACATATATTTAAAAAAATAAAGTCATAAATACAGTTGTGAACGTACTAAACTTCTTCATAGTCGGTATCTTGAATCCATCCAGAGTTTTCTTAAGGAAATAGGTCACTGGACATAACTCGCATTTTTTTCCTCCCTTTTGGGTTATTTATCCAGCCACATCAGGGGTGTCAAACATAAGGTACAGGGACCAGAACCGGTCGGGAAAGATGGCCCACTGGACAGCTTTGGAAAATGTTATGACGTGCATAGATTTTGACCTGTGAGCTGTGTTCTCATAAGTTTTACAACTTTTCCTACTGATCCCACAGCCTTCCACAGAAATGTCTGTTTCTGCAGTAGTTAAAAAAAGACACTATATGCATTTTTATAATTACAGTCTGGCCAATGAACTACCAGCACCTTTTCTGTAATTTGCACATTTATCACAGTTTCACTGGTCAGACCCACTGCAGATCAAAGTGATCTGTGTGCGGTCAGTGGTATAAATAGACTTTCACCTTATTGATCTACCCGTCCTTTTTTTGTACAAGTCATTTAGGGTTCCCCGCCCCCCCCCCCCGGCACATCTTGTGATGCAATTTCACAGAAAAGGGAAGCTCGCAGCTGAGAGCAAACATCAGTAGTGTTTACTTCCTGTCACATGCACAAATGTTTTCTCCCAGACAGCTCACACTTTCTTCTACAGACTGATATTGCATTATCACTGAAAAATAATCAAAATGGCAATATGAGACTATCAGGCCATGAAGAAAAATATATAGATTTTGTAGCTTTTGGGATAAATTGTCTCTTAAAGTATGCCTCCTCCGCGTAGCTGTGGCACGCTGAAGATGTTGAACTGTCTTGTGTCCAGATCGTGACCATGCCAGAGTATCTGGGACGTCGCTTTGGAGGAGAGAGGATCAGAACCTACCTGGCTGTCCTCTCGCTGATGTTGTCCGTCTTCACAAAGATTTCAGTATGACTATGTGGCACAAACACACCTACATACAACCCCATCTGACTGTACAAGTGTCTCAGATTTGAGTTCATTTGTTTGCCAACATCGCTGACTGGCATGTTTCTCTCACCAGACTGACCTGTACTCTGGAGCCTTGTTTGTTCAGGTGTGTCTTGGGTGGAACCTGTACCTGTCTACCGTCCTCATGCTGGTGGTCACTGCGCTCTACACCATTGCAGGTAGATATGAAAGTGCATTACAATTCGCGTTTTTTTGCTCTTTTAAAGAATTTCAACAATTCTGATGAACGTTAATTCTAATATTTTATTATGCAAACAGAAATCCCAGAGACAAACATATTGCATATTTTGGAACGTAAGACTCGGCACTTGTTTGTTTCTTTGCGCAAATAAAATCTCTGTTTTTCAGGTGGTCTCGCTGCTGTCATTTACACAGACACCCTCCAGACGTTTATCATGCTCATTGGTGCAATTATCCTAACAGTCACTGGTATGTGCTGTTTCATAAACACAAAGTATTGCAGGGCCAATTTGCAGAATCAATATCAATCAATAATTGTTCAACAGCAGCAATAAATGTGCATCCACAGCTTTCAATAAGATTGGTGGCTACAGCCAGCTGGCCGAGCAGTACAGCAGAGCGATACCAAGTAAAATTATTCCCAACAGTACCTGCCACCTGCCACGGCAGGACGCCATGCACCTGTTCAGAGACGCCGTCACCGGAGACCTTCCCTGGCCCGGGATGACTCTGGGGCTCACCATACTGGCCACATGGTACTGGTGTACCGACCAGGTAAGTCTGGAAGGACGAAATTCAAATACTCGAGGTGTGAGGATCGATCTATATACTGGTATTGGTATCAGATTGATACTTTATTTGTATCTTCTGAGTACAGAATTGTTGCTTTTTTTAAGATTTTTTTTTCACCTCAAACACACATGAAAAATGTCCGAGCCTTTTTGTGTTGACTGACATTATTCAAGCAGGTGTTTTTGTTCCTCATAGATCCCTTGTGAGTTCCACAAAGAAGCATTTGTGAAATGCCATTGTCGTATTTGCTGAGGAATTTTACATTCTTTTTGTTGTCTTTTTAGTCTTGGCAGGGCTGTCAAACACTTGTCATGAAGTCACTTCATGCTGTTTCCCAGTTGTGCTCAAAGATCTGCATTCTGAAGCACATTACTTTTACAAACCTCAGTGTGTTTGGCTCTATTTATCCTTTCTAGCACGCTGACTAATCTCAAGATTGAGGCACTGAATAGCACGTCTATACTAGGATGCTGCTGTCATGCTTCACTGTTCCCGCACTTCACCATAAGAAAAGCATTAGACAGGCGCTGAGCAGTGGAGACTGCAAGTTTTGTTTCAACGCACTGCCATGACCTCCACGTTTCCGCTGAGTAACTAAATGATCAAGGTCTACACACATTGCAAAGGATGTTTCTGATGACAGTTTGGTCTGCCATAGCACAGGGTCTGAATACTTCTAATACTAAATAGTTTTTTAAAGAAATCTGAGAACGT
The DNA here is from genome assembly GCF_000239375.1 of Pundamilia nyererei. Classification (NCBI taxonomy): domain Eukaryota; kingdom Metazoa; phylum Chordata; class Actinopteri; order Cichliformes; family Cichlidae; genus Pundamilia; species Pundamilia nyererei. The sequence goes on from NW_005187587.1 coordinate 935,655, forward strand.
GTTTATCTGCTTTAACTATGGGACATGGAGGACTTTGAAGCTGGACTATGTTTGGAGAGCCGCTCCAAGAAGCTGAATTCCATTCTGGTCAATATTAATTTGATCTCTTTATGAGCCACAACGGTCCCAGTTTCTTATGCGGCACTTTGGAAACTAGACTTTGTTCCGCTAGTGTCACTGCATCCTCAAACCTCTGCAAAAAGAATAAAGGCTGGGCTCTGCCGTGTTGCCCAGATGCTGATTGCAAGCCAAACCTCAGCTCCAGGCTACAAAAATCCCTTCAGAAAGCAAGAAGCTACAATTATATTTTTCTGCAAACCAGGAAGCAAAAGCAAACATACCTAAAAATACCTCGGAGTGTTCATTCACAGTCATTTACCCTGGAATATTTCCTGATCAGCTGTCTGGGTTGTCAGGCGCTGTATGCTTGAGATAATATCTTTCATTTTTAGTAATGATATTCTTCCTTCAAATATTAAGATGTTTGTACAATACAGTGGCATTTTTAAATGAACTAATGCTTTATGTGAGCTAGTTGAAACAAAACAATGGGACAAATTTAACTGTCTTTTTATTTACAACATTACAACTTCTGGTCCCATGTTTTTCACACATGTTCATACATCTGCAAAGGTAATCAGGGAAGTCTGCCAGTGATTTCAAAGCAACACCCTCTCACCATCAGCAACCAGTCCCCATGATATCAACACTAGAGCCTAGAGCCTGCATGTCACAGATACACTGCACGGTGCGTGACATGGGTTGGCTGAAGAGAATCACAGCTGACCAAACACAGTACCATATCTTAAAAAAAAAACAGATCACTCATAAATCAGTTGCAAGAGTGCATGCTATCTTGTTTTGCATGTTGTAAACACAAACACCTGATATGTTATTATCAGAGTTTATTTCCGCACAAACACGTCAGCAAACTTTCTTTTTGGTCAGTCACTCATTTGAAACCACCCAGAGATATCAGAGTAAAGCAGATCTTGTAAGCTTTGCGTCGCAGTTTCCAAACAAAAAGAGGATTAAAAACAAAACAAAAAAACAACACATCCCACAATGAAGCATTAATGTCCTCACGTTCCCCGACCGGCCCACAGATCTACCTGACAGGCTTATTATTCTGAGGTGCTTTCTTCTGCGGTGCTCCTCCTCGTGCTCTTAAGTGTTTAAAAGTGTTAATTTTTGAGAAAGAAACTCCAAGTAATCCCGTCTGGTTGTCTGGTGGCTGTGGTGACGTGTGGGCTTCCTTCTTGTAGCCGGGACTGTGTCGTCTCGGTGACCGCCCGGAGCGGGTCTCTACACGCAGCTGGGCCGAGTCAGGCTGGAGCATTTGGCCCTGCCAGTAGCGGTAACCTCCTATCACTGGGCCAGCTGCTCGGGTGGGCCGATGATAACTTCCTGGTTTGGCGATAACTACTGTTGGTCCTCTCGCTCTTGCATCACGACCCGGAGATCTAGAGGTCTGAAACAACTAAGCAGAAAGAGCACAGAGAGGGAATTAAAACTCTAAATCCTCCATTATTCTCTAAGGAGTACCTCAGGGGTCAATTCTGGAGCCACTGCTATTCATTATCCATGTTTTTCTCTACTGTTAACAGGAAATGTTACTATTTATTATATTCATTTATATCTTATTACACCATATGTTACCTGATTATGTCTTATGGAAATATTTTTAAGCACCTTTCTGTGTGTTTAGGTTATCGTACAAAGGTCCCTATCGGCTAAGAACATGAGTCATGTGAAAGGAGCCTCCATCTTTGCCGCCTATCTAAAGATGTTGCCCTTTATCTTCATCGTCCTCCCTGGCATGATCAGTCGAGCTCTCTACCCCGGTGAGTGTACACGAGCGTGGGTGCTCAGTCGCTCATGCGCACAGACACGCAAATACCTTTTAAATTGGAGGGGAAAAATATGTCATGTAAGCATGTACCGCAAGCAGGTAGGGACTTGCTTTTGGTACCACTGATGAGACACGCCTATTTTGACGTGGGTTACATAAATGTGTGCTTTTCCAGTAAGTGCTGCATACTTTTGGACAGCAATCACAATTTCTGGGAATTTCAGCAGTGGTTTTGTCAGTGATTACTCATTACGCATTAAAAACGTTTAAAAGATTAAGCATTGTGTCATCTAGGGCAGAAACTTCCCTAATGGATTAAGCTGTTTTGTTTTTTCTTTTTCTTTTTTTAATCGAATGATTACGCGACTCATCAATATAGCCTGACACTGACATCTTTGTAAAAGAAGATATTCAATATAGATTATGCAGTAAAACAGTGTGTTCTTGTTTTTAAAAAGCTTAAAAATGTCACTTAAACTCTTGGCAACACTTTATAGAAACACAAATACATTTACTTACTGTTAAAAAATGAAAAGATAATAATTCATGTTTATTGTAAAGTGGTAAATTATGTTTATAAGGCTTCATTTTAAGTGGTAATAAATATTGAGAAGTGAAGCTATAAACATTATATGGATATCTGTCACAAAGCAGTTTGTATTGCTTGCTTTAAACCGTGCCTAAACAGGCGTGCGGGTTGGCAACAGAGTAAATCACAAGACCGGAGAGGAGAGAAGTGCACGTCCTGTTTCACTCACGGCTTAGTTTTGTTTTCATTGGCTGTTTGGTTTTCTTTTGGCACTAAGATCTACTTAAAAAATGAGATTTAAAAAAATAAAAGTTTGAGTCAAAATACACTCCTCTCTGAAAGACTACACCACAGGGTAACTGAGGTGTTAAACTGTGACTTCGAGAGGTTCTTCCTGAGCTTTCATATGTGACGAATGTGAAGTGAGTCCAGCAACAACACCTTGTGTGTACATCTGACAAAATGTGACTTGACACTATGAAAAAGAGTAATGAACCTTCTATTACAAACTCACTAAAGCTTCATACTACTTGGTAATCATGAACAAATAGAACTTTTTTTTTTATATACTGATGCATGGTTCGGGTGAAAGAGAGGGTCAGAAGGTCAGCGACTCGATCCCTGACTCCTCATGCTTGTATGCATTCTTGGGCAAGATAGTGAACCCCAAATGACCTCTAATGCATCCTTCTGTGTGTGTGTGTGTGTGTGTGTGTGTGTGTGTGTATGCATTGATAAAGTGCTGTAGGGATGTGTGTGTGTGATTTCCCATTTTTTGATTATTTTAGCATCACTCGAGCAGTAATACCGAGTGCTCACCTGTCCTATGTGCCTGTGTGGGGAGAGGTGCTCCTGTCTGCGCAGCTGCTGTGATTGGTGGATGAGAGCAGCACTGTCCTCTGATTGGTTGGGCTCTCGCAAGTCCAGCATGCTTTGTGAGAAGCGGGCCATCATGTTGAAACCGTCTCCTTGGCGTTGTCCTCGGCCGGACCCTGTTGTCACTCCATTGGTTAGCTGGTTATTGGGCTCTGGCTGCGCGCAATCGTAAAACTCCTCATCCGATGCTGTGGAGTTACTCGAGGGTTCGTCATTGACCGCTCGGTCACAGTTGACCTTGGTGCTGTCTTGGCTGTCATTATCGTTGCTCCCAGAGTCCTGGTCATTGTCCTTTGACGTTAAGCGGCCACGTATCAGGGTCACCTCTTTCTGGGGTCTCTTTTTCTTAAATGAGCCTTCGAGACTCTCCAGCTGGTCCATTTTTACCAGAGTGACCTGCGCTTCACCAGGTTTCTCTGAGGAGGCAGGTTCTATGAGCAGCTGCAGGGTGCGGCGTTTAGGAACAGGAGGTGCTACAGGTTGTGTCTGTGGAGGTTCTGCAGCATTTTCTGTTGGCTGTGAATCAGCAGTAACACTAGCTGGTGAAGTGGAAGTCTGTGCAGCTGGTGTGTGTGCATCCTGTGCTGGGGGTGTGTTGGGCTGTTTAGGGGAATCAGTTTGGTCTGTGTCGGGAGCTGCGGGGGATGGGAGCTGTTTGTTAGTTGGACTCACAGGAGTCGAAGGCTTCAGGCTTGTATTTGCAGAGGGGGTGTCAGCTGATCCTGCAGCTTTTGCAGGATGTGAAGCAGGCTGCTCAGTCTGTGCTGGCTGTGAAAATGGTGAGCTGAAGCGTATAGCCTGACTAACCTCAAACCTCTCCGACCTCTGCAAGTGAACCTGATTGGCCCGCTTATCATCCCTGATGTTGATAAAGCCAATCACGTCACTTGGTGGGTCTGGCTCAGGCCAGGTGGGCAGGTACGGAATCAGGTATGCTTTTTCCAGATTGGCTAATCCTGGATGTATGGGTGGCTCTTCAATAACGCCCTTCAGCCGTGCTTTCATCATCTTTAGCCCAGTGGGATTCTGGGAGTTTGAGTTCTTGTTGCTGGAGTTCTGGTCAGATGAAGTGGGACTTATGTGGGTCCCCGTGGTGACAAGAGCGTATTTGGGGTTGATGAGCTTCCTGGCAACAGAAGCCGGCACAGGTGCAGGAGCCGCCTGAGGGAGAGGGTCAGGTACCGGCTCGTCTGTCATAGGAACCTTGTTGAGTGACACGCCTCTGGACGTGAGGTAAAGCTCCCGAAACTGGAGGTCAAAGGTCTCCACTGCCTGTCCTGTGATCACAGTGATGAGGTTACGGTCCAAACGAGACGAGGACCAGGTAAAACTGGAAAAACACAGAAATGGAGAGAAGTCTCAGAAGGGACTTCAATGTTTTCTTTGCACATTTTTTTTCCTACCAGCTCTATTCCAGTCCTGTTTATCACATCTAAACTCCTTCTTCCAAGTCACAGCTCCCACTGAGAAAACAGAAATCTGAGATTATAATAGTTTAATCATTATAACACGCTTTTGTACTCTGATGTAATGCACCACATTTTGGTCTTTGATCACATTGCATAAGTACTCCTCCTCAAATTCCTTCTAACAGATCCAGTCTCACATTACACCGACATTTCAGTAAAGAAGCAACTATAAATGACAGTAAACGGTAAGGATAACACACCTAATTTTCAAAATTTGCTTTGGCCACTAACAAAACCGTATTGTGACTGTTATGACATGTAACTGCTGGCTCCAAAGCAAAACAAGCAGAGCAATGGACTTTAATATACTTCCCTTACACTCCGTCAACATCTTTAGCCTGACACTGAGTCTGCATTTACTCTGTAATTTCAGCTGGGGAGGGGAATCAATTTTCCCCAACAAATCAGTCTGAATCAAACAATTTTAAGCCAACACTGATCCGCTTGTTTCTCAAAACACAATTCACTAGCCATGCCTCACAATGCATAACAACAAGCTGACAGTAAAAAAAAACCCATTCGATTCATGTCACACTTCCGGAGGAATCAGGCACCTGGATCGAGTGGATTCAGAGGTCAGGACCCTGACAGGTGAGAAACCACGATAACCATCAATAATGAGAAAAGCTGGGGTACAGTGGCTTTAAGCAGTTGTCCACATTGATGCTACGCTTTTTGTGTTATCTTAGCAAACACAGAACAGCAATCACTCTCCGTGTAGGTCTGTTTAGCTCTTCAACACAAATGGTGGTCAAAGGCTCCAGCATGTTCACCAGTTAGTTACTAGCTCTGTGTGTCTTGTATGGAATGCATGTGTATGACTGATTTATTAAGGCCATTTCCTGCAAGCAGCTGCATGCTGCAGCAGGAAGGACTGGGTAAGACTAAACCAGACCAGTAAACCTGCAGGTCAGAAAACCAAAACAGCGAGCTGAAAGGCTCTAAAGCCCTCCACAGAGGTCATGGGAAATTCACGGATGCCTGTTTATTTTTGAGTGGAAAAGGTCATGCAATTAACGGCTAATTTAAAATATGTAATTGTGCAGATTTAGAGACACAAATGAACGCTGCTCACCTGTAGGAGCCAGAGATGGCTCTGTCTCCATCTACCAGAAGAAACTTCTGGCTCAGAGATCCACGCACCTTCTGTGCCGATCGCGTAAAGAACTCCACGCCTCCACAACAGCGTACGCGCAGGTTCTGCACATGCACACATACATAAAGGGTTAGTGCTTGGTAACCAAAGCCTCTAGAGGGTTTAGTGCTGATGGATGGAAAGGTTTCAGTGAACAAAGGGCAAAATAGAGGAAACAAGAGAATGGAGAGGCAGAAGAGAATGCGTTTCCTTGTTACTCAAGAGCCGGTGCTCAGCTTTAATACCTCCATAGTCTCCCACTGGGTGCCTCTACAGGTTAGAGCATGGACTTTCTATCTACGTACGTGCATGCCTGTTTGACACACCCTGTGGTGTTTGTGTTCGGCTCTGTGATAAGGGTGTGGTTGACAGGCTGAGCGTTACCTCGTAAGTAAACGCTGTGTGTGAAATCTCACAGGGGACATTAACAACGGGAGTGATGGCGCTCACAATAACGGAAGAGATGTCAGATAAAAAAAGAGACTGGCAATGCGGTAAATGCCGTGAGGAAGGAATAAGGAGAAGCGAAAGGAAAACATGTTACAGAAAGTAAAAAGTCTGTGTGGTTTTATTGCCTGCAGCATAGACAGGAATTTAACTGCCGTCGTTCTGGCCTCCAGTCCAAAAAAAATCCCCCGTGAAACTCTTAAGTATTTTCTGTTACTGCCTAGACCAGTTCAACTCAACTTAAGAGAGCCAGAGAATAACAAAGAAAACCAAGCTATTGCAAACTAGCTGCAGCATGCACCTCACAAATACCCGCAGGCACAAACCTGGCAACCTACATCAATCATGGGCCGCCCAAAAATGTTCCTTTGTATAGTGACAATATAATTTCAAAAAGGTGTCTTTAATAACAGATGTTTTTTCCAATCCTCCCCCTCCCCATTACTGTATACTTATTGGGCGTACCCTTCTTTATAACTAGCCCAGCAAAACATCATCCATGCGTGCATGCATGTGACTGGCAATACAAACCTTTAGGTGTCCACGGTGCATATCAGCTCTGCCACACATGGAAAGAAAGCAGGGCACCGCAGCCATGTCGATGATTATGTACACAGGAATCTTGCGTTTGTAGGCTGCATCCATCAGGTCTCGAAAGATATCCACATCTGTAAACACATCCATCACCACAGCTATCACCTAAAAAAAACAAACAAAAAAAAAATAACAGCACACATACACATAGAGGAAAACCACAAATGTTAGTGTTAGTGCTTCCTGGTCTCTGAGGGTGGGTTCTATTTCAGCTGCTTTTATCAGCGATATTCAATCCCCAAAGGAAGCTGGGAACACAAGAAATTTGAGCATAATATTCCTGTAGTTTAGAGCCTGTTAGGAACAGAGGCTGTTTTTTGGCAGAGAGGTGATAAAATGTGGGTGGACAGTATGTGCTGCGCAACGCTGCAACAGTAGAGACAGGCGGCTCTCTTTATGTGATCCAGCTTAAAGATTACGTTTAAAGCAGCAGCATTAGGTAGACTTTGGAAAATGATGATAAGTCTTGAAATGTTTCATGTTTTTTGTATTACGTTTATTGTGAAAATACATGTGCGGTGAAAACCAGCCTTTCTCTTTGGCACTAAGTCTGATTCATTTAAGCCTCAATGTTTCTTTTGTCGCTCAGGTGCAAAGCTGGACTACTGCATGAACATGTACCAGCATTTATGGATGTGACAGGAAGCCTGCTGGCATGTGACAAATTCAGTGATGTCAGGGCATTCCTCCCCCCCCCCCCACTTTTTTCTGTTCTCGTGTCAAGACAGGACTTGTTTTATTTAAACTATAATGAAGGGAAGCGGGTTTCTGAGACGGGTCTGTGGCAAATTATGAAATGAAGACAGAAAGGTGACAGAAAAGTCAGGCTAACATAATGTGCTGTGCTCTGCATCATGGTGGCAACAGACAAATATTAATAACAAGATAAAACGATCATGCAAACAGCAACAGCCAACAAATAAATAGATTGATAGAAGAGTTATTGTCATTAACAATTAATCTTAATTGCCAAAGTGTTTTTCAGATGAGGCACAACAGTAATTTCCTGTCAGACCACTAACTGATTACTCGCCTAATCATTTTAACGCCAAGCAAAATCATTTTTATTAAGTGCACAAAGTGATTTTTCTTCTTTGCTTTAATGTGATGGTGAAGCATTGTTTTGAAACTTGCGGGTTTGTGGCAGTGAACTTCTTTATACATTCACTGACTGGAGAAATATTGAAAACAATTATTCACTGTGGTGCATTCACTGCCAGCACAGAAAATGCACTCCAGTTTTTGATGAGTTGTTAATGCGGTTTCCTGTTGCTGCGTTGACTCAGTGCTGTGGTGCGTTTCAGGTCTCTGTATTATGCTGCTCGTCATGAATTTGTACTCAGCTAAGATGTGTTTTGTCCCCCACATTTTGGCTACATGAATGGAGGAGTCAAATAAAAACACCTTGCGATAAAAATCCAAGCATCAAATCGCGAATATTAACATAATTCAACATAAAGAGGTGAAAAAACAATAAGCTAACTGGTTAATTCTCGTCACTGTGAAGCGTTTCTGTTTTGGTGGAGAACCTCTAAACTCCATCTTCTTCTCTGCCTACCTTCTGGGCTGACGCAATGCTCTTCCGCACCACTTCCTTGATGTGCGTGTGCCCCTCGGTTGGAGGCTGTGTGTGCACGGTCACGCGCGTGACCCCTCGGTATGAGATGGCCTCGGGCCAGCCTAGGTCCAGCTCTGCCACGGAGCCCTCAGACCGGTCCGGCCAGTACTCGAGAGACACCTCATCGTCTCCGGTCTCTTCCCAGGGCCCCGGAGTTGTGTTCCCTGGCCCTGGCGTCCCGGGTTTCTGGAGATGCTCGTAGCCGGGCCTGTATGCTTCCGCCATGTGTACAATCCGCTCCAACTCCGGTTCCGAGAGGAACTCCCGGACGCCATGCTTGCTGATGTATTCCGTGAACGCGTCGCGGCCCTCGACGATGAGTGCCTCGAGGGCCAGCCGTTGGTCCTCGCTGTAGAAAAACTCCGGTTTGCTCTCGCTCACGCGCCAGTTGACGTGGTGATCGTCTAGACACTGGACCTGAGATAGCGCCATGACCCCCAGTAAACCCGCCGGTCAGTAAATAGTTAAACACTGAAACCACTCTGCTCTGACCCACTTTCCACGCGTCCGTCCGGGGGTTCAAACATGGAAGAAGTGCGATCTGTCATTACGGTCCATTTCGGGTCCGCGTGACCGGGGACAAACCAGACCAATGGCAGATATTTTCATCTGAGGCAAATAAACCGCTATCAGTTCCTCAACCCGGGCAGGCTCCAGCTCAGCCCTGCTCTCGGGTTACAGATATCTCTCTCTCTCTCAGGTGTGGTTGGAACAAAGCCCCCCTCCTCCACGCCCAGCGCCACGCCTTACACCTGACAGGAGCCGGAAAACTGCGGAAAGCTGCGGCCCGGCTCGGCTGCTTCTCCAGCCTCGGGGCCCGGCAGACACGGAGAGAGACGAGCAGCTGTCTGGGTGGATGAGTGTTTGTCTGCCAGTGAGTCAGTCTAAAGCGGAACAGGCAGTCGACACAAAGAAAGAAGTCATTAGTCCTTCGGTAAAACTTTTAAACTGTGTGTGACTCAGTCTGACTGAGGCGCTGACGACTCACTTTTCCACTTTTTCTTTTTCTTTTTTTTTTGTTGTGTCGGAGCGCGAGCCTGAAGCCAGAGGTGTACAGATGTTCAAAGAAAGGAAACTTCCCGGAAAGAACACAAAGCAGTCTTCGCTAACGTGGCGGTACCGAGCCTCTTTACTTGAAAGTGTCGCTGCAGTCACACGAAGTTCGTCCAGGTCCAGCAGACTGTGTGGCGGAGCCGCCGGCGAGTGTCTGACCCTGGAATCCGGCAACGGAAGCTCGGTGTCCGGGGGCAGAGAGGCGGAGTGTCCGGTAGTTGGTTAGGAAAGAGAGGCATTAAACTCCACCCTCCTGCCAGCACACAGGGCAGGATATATATATATA
>NW_005187587.1:945546-964399 GCF_000239375.1 Pundamilia nyererei
CTTATACTTTCACTATTCATTCATTTAAATGAACCTAAAAGTTAATAGTTATTCTACTGTTATATCAGTGCAGGCTTTTTCCCCGGTTTCCTGTGATTGCTGCTTATCCACGGGTCTCTGAAAGGTAACGCTGAAAAACAATAGCTTTATCAGGGTTAATATATAACATTAGCCAGATAGAGAATCAAATAGGTCACCCTTTTTGCGCTTTTTAACATGTAGCAGACTTGTGGAAATGAAAAGTGTCTCAGGTCTCCTGGATGTTTCAGCTGAGCTGTGGGTGGTGATTTGGGAAAAATTATTGAGTAGCTTTGATGAAAGACTCCAGTCTTACTGGAGCCAATGAAGCTGGAGCGTGTGTAGCTATGTAGTGTGTGATTATGCATATACATGTTAAAGTTTGTGGCTTTAATATATTCCTTTCCTCATTCTCGTCTCACAAGGCTACACAACAAGTATCCAACATTTGGTCATGATGCCTCTGAGCCAACTCAGCTGTTTGTGCAAACACTTTTCCCACAGATAGTGTTTCCTAGTTCCTAGCTGCACAATGGATGGTAACTCGAAAAGGATTTTATTTTTTTTTACTGAACAGGCAATACATTTGAACCCATCTAGCTCAGACTGACCCTTTGAAGTACCTGGAAAGAGTCATTCCAGGAAAACTCAATCAATGCCGTCCACCTGACCCAGAATCAGCTGTTTGTTAGATTTCTTTTAACAATAACAAATTGTCCATATTTAATAAAGCCATGCCAAGTGTAACCTTCTGTTTAACTTTATAAGTATAAATACAGGAGCTAGACACATGAAACTTTCACGGCTGAAAACTACGTTTAAATTCTGTTTTAAAAAATCGATTTTACATTGACCTCAAATGCCACAGTCTGAAGCCATGATCTAATTTTTCTATAAACAGGTTTGAGCGTGAACATCATGGGACGCAGTTTTAATAGAGAAACTCCACCAGTTTAACATCAGTGACATAAGTTGACAGAAACCTTATTTGTGCATGGATGTTGTATCTTTTTTCTGATAGTTCACTGGAGAAAACTTTTAAAAAGTCCAAGGGTCATATCAACACATGGAACAAAGTATTGGTTTTATCTACAGTTTGACCCCAGCCGCATCTTCTACTCATGATTTCTACTAAATAACTTTGTCATTTATTAAGTTAAATTGGTTTATGGCTATGAAATGAAGAAACAACATTCACATGCTCCATGTACAGGAGCTTGGACACATTACACTGATCAAACAGCTTTAGACCCAGATTTTGACAGTGCCCTGGATCACAGAGGGTCTCAGGATCAGTGCATGCTATGAGAATGAGACAGCTGGATGGGCAATGCATCAACCACAAGGGTCACAGCGATTAGATGTGTCCGCTCTAAACTTCGGTAAGGTGAGTAAAGGGACATGCCATCTTATGTCACAAAGAAATTTGTCATCAGCTAAACAGGTAACGAAGCAGCAAATTGCAAAGCAAACCAGTGGTGTTCAGGGTGGTTAAAGAGGTAGAGCAGTGGATACTAGCTGGCTACTCCAGTGTGACTATGAATGAGGGTTGTAGGTAGTTGGAACAGACACATTTGAATGCTTTCACATGGAACGACCCTGAATCTGCTCTTTAGTACCTTTCGTGGGAATTGAAGGGAACAAACTTGAATTCTGGATGAGAGGAAAAGTCACCTTCCACTCCTGCATGCAAACAACTTTTGACTGCGCCTCCATGTTTCAGACTCTGTAGGCTGTGTGGATCCAGAGGAGTGTGTGCGAGTGTGTGGAGCTGAGGTTGGATGCTCCAACATTGCTTTCCCCAAACTGGTCATTGAACTCATGCCAAGCGGTGAGAATATGTTTTTTTTCCCAAGCAGCCACACAACACTTTTCAGGTGTTTTCACCTGCATCTGAGTGTCTGCGTATGCATTTTTGCAGGCCTTCGGGGACTTATGATAGCTGTGATGATGGCCGCTCTGATGTCTTCGCTGACGTCCATCTTCAACAGCAGCTCCACGCTCTTTACCATGGACATCTGGAAGAAGCACCGGCCACGAGCCTCTGAGAGAGAGCTGCTGCTGGTTGGCAGGTGTGGCACTCATGTGTGAATGAGCTGGAGGTTGATTCATAAAGAAAAGAGACGCGCTGACACAGTTTGCCTTTGCCCCAGGATTGTGACCGTGATTTTGGTGGTGGTGAGCGTGGTCTGGATCCCCATCCTCCAGTCAGCCAACAGCGGGCAGCTGTACGTTTACATCCAGTCGGTGACGAGCTACCTCGCTCCACCCGTCACTGCTGTTTTCACTCTGGCCATCTTCTGGAAGAGGACCAATGAGCAGGTAGCACACTGACAATCAATATAATAAAGTTACAGCTGCAACTCGAAATTACTGCTTTTTCTTTCATTCATGATTTTTCTGTGACATGATGAAAATAGCAAAAATCACAGCGGTTCAATTACATCATGATGTAGTTTAAAAAAGCTATTTTATTCCAAACACACTTACAACACAGGAAGAAAAGACATCTGTAAGTTGTTGTTACACACTGAAGGAAGCTTAACCCTCCATCCTGGATACCTGCCCTCAGAACATTCTGGACTTTTGAGGTTTTCCCCTGTTTGCTCTGTTTGTCCTTTCACTTACACCGTAACGGCTGCATAGTTTTATTAGCCTCAAATGGGATCAAGCTGTGTGCAGCTCTCTCACACACACACATGCGCACAGAGTGCTTGGTGTGGTGTCCCTTGTGTGTGAGCTCAAAGCTGTGTGTATCAGTAATTCACTTCATGAAGTGTATTGTTTATTGCTTCCTCTAGAGGAGCCGGAGTTCTCACTTTAAACAATAAAAGTCATTGGTGATCTTTGATAACAGACTGTGAGCGACAGAGGCCTGCTGTGACTGTCACAATTAAAACCTGCAGAATGAAGTGCAGAGGAGATGAGAAGGAAAGCCATACTGGGTTAAATCTGATATCACAAGTGTTCAAGCGTCGATCGCCAGCAAGTAAAGACCAGTCCTCTGGATATTCACGATCCCTGTTTTAATAGAGCACGTCCTGGGTGTGTCTGCTCTCGCTGCTGGCACGTTGTCCACAGACTGAAAGAAAGAGCATTTTCTCAGGTTTTTCTAATGAACAGGATTTCCCTTCCCTCTTACTGTGAATACTACTTCCCCTCCAGCTCAGTTAAGCTGCACAGAATCTACTTTAGAGGATTTTTATTATTTTGTGTTTGCAGTGAAATCGCCTGGGGTTACAACATGAGCTGGCAATCTCCAAGCAAACACACATTTGGTGATTTGCAGGTCAAAGGACATCTCTGTTACATAAAAGAAAATCTTATCCACATCGGCTCACTTCATTGGCCAAGGCTGAAATATCTCAATAGCTTCTTTAAGTTTTCCTCTGGCATCATAATCAGGCAAAACATGGATTAGAAGAGCACTTTAGGTTAGTCGCCAGCATTGATTTAGGCTCTTCAGTTTTGTTTGCTACTAACATTACACTACAGTGATAATAAATACTGTTGGCCATCAGTGCTACCCCTCAAACTAATAGCAGGTGCGCCAATTTGAAAATCCTAGGTGAAAATCCTTCTTGAAATATCCCATACGTCAGCTTGTTCTCAAGTTATTGCATACACGAACTTGTGTGTCCACACCACCCGCCTGCCCACCCAACACTCCCAGTAGGGTGATGACCATTCCAGATTGGCCTTTTTTTAGCCAAAGGGTAAAAATGTGGCAGAAAAAGTTTGTTAAATGACCTCAGTCTCTGAAACATTTAATCCCAAAAGTGAGCCTATTAATAAACTGTAGAGATAAAAGTACTTGGCCACCTGAAGGAGCTGCTCAGACATGGAAACCCATGCCATGAAGCATGAATCCTCAGACCAAACCAGTGTTTGTAAAGGCAGACTGCCTTTACAAACACTGTGGCAATGGGACTCAAAACACCTGAATTCAAGGATTAAGAGGCGTGTCCCAATACTTTTGTCCATATAGTGTCTCATATGGTGTCTCTGTTTCTTTTATATGTTACCATTTCACTTTAGACCTATTAAAAGGTTGTTATAAAAGGTGAACTACATGGTTACACAAAAGCTGTGAGCTTTGTATGTTTGGATAAACACAATAAAAATATAAATGATATTGAATCACGGGGTCAAAGGACACACATTACAGCACGGGATGAGTCACACGCTGAGCAGCATGACACTGTAGATTGCAAACAATCGAAAGTGTTTGCACAGGAACACAATGTGTGTCGTGTTCAAAGCTGGGCAGTGAATTAAGCTCATAAAAATGTCAGCTAACCTTGTAATTACTAACATATAGATCCTAGTTAGTATCTGTGCATGTTACATTATAGGAACTGTACATGTGAGGTATGTCTAAAAAATAAGAACAGGTGGAATGAAAATAAAGGAAAAATAAGATCAGATATGTTCTCTGTGTGTGGCTACAAGGCGGTTATTTTCAAACTGCACAGATCACATTCTTCACTGAAGGCTGAAGGAGTCGGAGAGTGATCTGTGCCTCTCTGCGTGTTTGTGTGTATTAACAGTAAGTGAGAAGTGAGTGATGTGACGATGACAAATTATATCTCTGGGAAAGTGATGACATTAGCTGAACGCACCCATGTGTGGTTCACAGTTGCCTCGGGAATGAGACACATGCTTCCTGTCCAATTAAATTCAGCTACTCGGCTCAGAAAGGCATGTAATCCAATCTAGGTGTATTTGTGTGATTTTTAGGGCGCCTTCTGGGGTCTGATGGTGGGTTTGGTGGTCGGCGTGTGCAGGATGGTGCTGGAGTTTGCCTTCCCTCCTTCCAGATGTGGCGTTGAGGATTCGGCACCTGCGGTGCTACGTGGTGTCCACTACCTCCACTTCGCCATTCTGCTCTGTGGGCTCACGGCAATTGTGGTTGCCGTTGTATCACTGCTTACACCACCGCCCACTCACGAACAGGTGTGCACACATGGATACAATAAATAACACGACTATGAGGGAAGTAAGCTTAATCAAGTATGGTCTGTGTGTGGTGAGGAAAACACTCTGTCACTACAGAGAATTAGACAGACTCGCACTCATCTATAACATAGAGTCTGCACTGGGGTTGCTTTAGGAAGGGCGTCCGCTGTTATACTCAGCCAAAACAAACAGGCAGCGCATGCTGTGATGATCTCTCATAAAAAGGGGGCAATTGAAAGCAGCTTTTATCTCTAGCATCAGATAATCGTGCTTATCTGCATCGTCCCTTGTTTACAGCTTGTGATAGCACGTTATACGCACTATAAATGCACATGCAATAAAGATCTTATACATTTTTGCAAAAAATAGCAAGTGGGGGTAACTTTTGAAATGTTAAAGTCAGGGTGTTGTCAGGGTCACCTCATGTCAAAATGGCAGTAGAGTTTTACCTGCTTGATAGTGAATAAATGAAACTTTCTTGGTTTTGCTTCTTCGATTTTTCCCAGGTGTGTAACCTAACCTGGTGGACAATAACTGAAGAGCCAAAAAGAGACATTCCTCTGCAAAAAGTGTCCTCCATCAGCCACCGTAGCTCCCAGGGTAAGTTTGTCAGCAGTCACGGGGAATAACCAGCTATCATGTGAAAAACAGTCATTCTCACACACACACACTGCTCCTGTTTTTGAGTAACTTACTGTGTCCGCTCTGTGTGTGTGTGTGTGTGTTGCAGACTCTGAACCAACACGGCGGGTGACGACATGTGGTCAGAGGGCAGGACTGTGTATCTCAGCAGTACGGCGATCAGAGGAGACTCCAGCTCCCAGAGTCCCCAGCATTCGAGAGAGCGTGTTGTGGTCGAGGTTCTGCTGTTTCAACGCTCTCCTGCTGGTCAGCATTAACATTTTTCTCTATGCATACTTTGCCTGAGGTGAGGTCAGATTTAACATCTGGCCTCAGCTGAACTGTAGTCCCTCCAACACGAGCTGGAAAGTGATCCCTCTAGATCCAAGAATGTGAAGAAACAAACAGGTTTTTGCTCAGATTTCACTCGAATCATTAAGACATCGACTGACAGCGTAAAGCCGGTAGATGCCGGTGGACAGCACAGCACACATATCTATTAAAACAGTTAAAATTAGATAATAATCATTATAACAATAATGGGCCAATGCCACGGAAATAAAATGTTGAAGTGTGTGGATTATAACAAACCAACATAAATAAAAGGACATCAAATATCACCTTTAATTTAAAGCTTCACAATATGCAGTGAGAGCACATCAGTGTGGTTCAGGCTCTGCATGTGACATAATATTGTTGCCTAGAAACGACATGCTCAGTGTTGATTATTTAGTTATGTTTAGAGCTTTGTGTGAATGTTTGCACTAAATGTTCTTTTGATTTCAAATTTTATTTACATGATTTATGAATTTTAATCAGAACTTCTCACACATGACCTAAAGCTGTTATATTGAAGTCTTTACCAACGGAAGCGATGGAACAGTGAGTGCAGCTCCAAATGCATCCCAATGAGAAACAATGAGAAATTTCATGTTCATTTTATCAGTAGTAATATTTCCATGTGGTCCTGTAATCTTTTTTTCCAGGTGATATCAAAACTGAACTGAATGATGTGTGCATAAAAAGATAAAAAAAACGGAAGTTTGTGTCCAGACTCTTTATTCGGCTTCTGTGTAGTTTATGTACAATAAGCACTGGTGTGGTGGGGGGTGGTGGTGGGGGGTACAAGCAAAGATAAGATGGCTATACAAAGCAAACATGGAGTTAAATTTCACTTCATATTTTCAGTATAAGCCGTTCAGAATGACTGAGATTAAACGGCACAATTTGGCTTATGATGAAATTATCTGTAAGTTGTTATTAGTTTTACTGATAAGTCTGTAAAATTACCCCACAAATATGAAGCACAGCCAAGCTTTGCTATGTAAATAACTTCCAGAGTTATTTAGGAAATAAGGATAATGGTGTCAGACACAGAAAGCGGCAAATCCTCAGATCTGTGAAGAGGGAACCAGAAGCATTGTTTGCTATTTGTCTTTATTACTTAAAATGGCATACATTATTTTTTTTAAAAAAGCAACAAAAACCTGAAAAGTGCTACACTGATTTTGCACTGAAGTCCTCCAGCCTGCCTACAAAAGGCCGTTGGTTCATTTCTTTATAACTAAATAGACGTGAATCCACTTACACTCGCAGGTATTAGGTAGAGTTTAACAGTCAAAGGGTAATCCGGAGCGTAAGGGTGTGTTTTTGTTGTGATTTTGTGTAAGTGTGTGTGTGACATCTCTTCCTATCCAACTGTATTCAACCACAGACTGTATATAAAAGATTGAAACAGCCTTGGGGTGTGAAAAATGAAGCTGCCGGTGAGGTGAATTAAACCTGGATTCTTTCTAATGGTCAGCAGCATTGCCGGGCAGCAGGCCTGTATGAGAAAATGACTGCAGTGCTCATGGATGTATGACCTCAGGATCTGAACTGGTTCATGGTCTCAGTTGCCGTTTTCAGATCTTGCTGTCTACAGCGTGGTGTTCATTTGATAAATGATGGTCCCGTTTGTAGTAAAATAGGCGATATGATTTAGGGCGGGCAAACCTTGAGATTGACAAGTCGCTATCGTAGAGACAGGACCTATCATTTAAAGGTCATAGTGAAAAGATGACAGGAAATAGGTCTTTAATCAGTAATGAAATCTGCTCAGTCAGTCTC
The DNA here is from genome assembly GCF_000239375.1 of Pundamilia nyererei. Classification (NCBI taxonomy): domain Eukaryota; kingdom Metazoa; phylum Chordata; class Actinopteri; order Cichliformes; family Cichlidae; genus Pundamilia; species Pundamilia nyererei. Next base: position 953,254 of record NW_005187587.1, read on the forward strand.
ATTTGACTAATCATTTCAGCGATTGGTCACTGGATAAGAAAGGTGAGTCACTGCAGGCTGACCGATAAGTGTCAGCAACGCAGCCCCGGTCCTGATATGGCGTCAGTGATACAGCGGCTGCACGTATTCCGGTGGAAAGACCCCCACCCGGCCTCGGCAGCGACCCCTCCAGCTCAAGGAGCTCGAGCAGTCCAGCAGGTCGATGATGTCACCGCGCAGGAAGTGGAGGTGGGCGGTGTGAGGGGGGGTGTAGTCGCAGAGGGCGTGAGCCAGCCGAGGCTTCTGCACAAAGACGGAGCCAAAACGGGGAAGTCAGACAGACAGGTGCGTGTTTAACAGAAGCACGAGTCGTTTATGAGAAACAGAGACGCGTCGAGGTGGTGTGTCATACCTCCACAACTGGTTTCAGCAGACGCGATGATGTATTTCCCTCCGGGTGAGAGGGGTTAGAGTAGAGACGGCCCGAGGGGATGGACTCCTGAGAGGTGCTTTTGTAAGGGTTAGGATAGGGGTTACGCGCCAAGTGCGACAACAGCTGAGGGGATGAGGGAGGATCTTTGAGGCAGACCACCTTCTCCACAGCAATGCTGTGAGTTCTGTAGAAATCCACCAACTGGTTGAGGGAACAGAACGACTCCTCCCAGATGCAGTACTGACCGCCGCCCTCCAGGACGCGGAAATGCTCCACCCTGTCGCCATAGCTGCAAGATAAGAGTGGTGAACATGGAGAACGAGAGAGCTGATGAGAAGGAAGACAAGCATGTGCGTCCTCATTCTTTGTTCGGGAACTCCCTCAGTCACACCACCAACTAAAATCACACTCCATCATTTTCAAATGTCTTTGTGTGAGCAGACACATTAACCTGCACAGAGCAACCGTGAAAGGTGAGGCCATGAAATGACTAGGCAAGCTGTTATTAACACTATTTCACTATTTCATCAGGAAGATTCAAACATAGACCCCATAATTTAGTCAAAAACAATTATTTTTCAAATGTTATTATTTGTATTTGTTTTATAACGTGTCCCATCACAGTCACTGGGGTACTTTTATCTCGACTTAAAAGACGCACAACACTCGGATCTATTGCCTGCTGACTGCCCAATAAGAGTTCTGATGGGCGTCATGCACTGGGTTAAACTTCAACTGTGATTCAAACAGCACAGCAATGCAACCATGGCAACTTTCAAACCCAGGAAACCCGCGATTAAAAACATGGCTCAGCATAATTCCTACCATATATAAACATATGACCTTTACACTTATAAATCTCCACATAAATGACAATAAAGATGATGATGAGTTTGTGTTGAAAGCGGTAGTGATGATGATCACGATGATGATGAACATGAGGAGAAAGATGATTAATATTCCTGATGCTTCTTATCATGACTGTTGCTCATTAACTTAAATTTCTTTCTTTCTTCCCGCTTTCTCTTTCTCTCGAACTCTGTTTAAGAAAACTGGCGTACACACACGCAGCACCTCTTGTCACACACTACACGTCATAGTCATTCACCTTTCCCACTATCTACCTGTCCTGATATCTTAATCAACCTCTCCCTCTCCCTCCTTAAGGTAATCTATTATTTTTAGTTTTATGAGATGTTCCTGGAACTGTTTAACCAACAACAACAAATAGTTTCAAAAGTTTTTGCTATGAGGAGTTTTTCACTGACAGGAGCAAGAGGCCCATTTTGACATGATGTTGCAGGATAGGCACAGGTGTGATTTATATAATATTGATTATGGCACTTTTGTACATGGATAGTACAGTACCAAGATCCTGGTACAAAGCACGATGGGACCGTCCATTCTCTTCCACTTAGCCAATTCAGGGTCGCAGTCGTGGCTGGAGCCTATCCCAGCGTTCGTGGGGCGAGAGGAAGGGTACGGCCTGGACAGGTTGCTAACACATATTGAGACAGGCAACCATTCACACATACAGCTGATTTAGAATCACCGATTAACCCGACGACTGTGGGAGGAAGCCACACCTGCAGAGAACCCACTCAGACACTGAGCATGCAAAATCCACACAGAAGGCCTTGGACTAGAGTTAAACCCAGGATCTGCCTGCTGTGAGGAAATGGTGCTAACCACCACACCGCTCTCCCACTCCCAAATATTATTATCATATTTATGAATAGTGTTTATGAGAAATGTGCCCAAGCTGAAATGTTTTTAACATGTGTCTCTGCAGTGCAGATAACGGATTTCCCCGTTAACAGCTCCATCTGCTGGGAATCCGAACTCTCACTCAGCGCGTGTTACAGAATGATAACAAGCCTACAGACAGTTCTGTAAGGGTCAGAGGTCAGGGGTGTCAAACATGCGGCAAACGTTTTGGAAAATGTGGACATTTCAAAGTTAACAAATTCTGAACGTTCAACTGTATTTTTGTTTGTTTTAGCTTCTTTACTGTCAAAGACACAACCAATGGGCTGTTATCCACCAGTAACAGATAAACCATTAACTGCAAGAAAATTTCCTTTTTTTATTGTTAATATTCAGTTTAAAAACAGGAAAAATCCCTTCATAATCCCTGTTTACAAAATAAGTTTCTTTTTACAAATTAATAATGCTACACTCAATTCACAGATGATTTCTGTCACAGCAAATAAACGAAGTCCTTCATTTCTTTATTTCCTTTACAGTCTGAGCCCAATGACCCTGCTGACAGTTTTTTTTTAAATTTACTACAGCAGTATTTCTTTGTAATGATAAAAAGCAGAAGTATTGTTTCTGAAGACATCTCTGGCAATCAAACTGTAGTTTACCTTCTTTACATTGAAAATCTTTTAAATGAGTTACTGTGCGTTAGCTTTACCGCTCCAACCCACTTAAGATGAAACTGAGCGTATGTGGCCCATGTTGTAAAACTCCTGGTTTGTCCTGGAATGTATTGTAATGTGTTTTCCATGATAATAAAAACAAGACTGGGCACAGACTACACAGCCATTCTTCGTGAATCTTTATCGCCCTCTGCTGATCGCTGATAGCATCACATTGTTTTGTTTCTGTACACCTCTCATCTCTCGTAAACCTCGCAGGTAGACAGATGTTACGCCTTAAAATGTTAACATGAGCACATTGTGTACGTGCCCGTCTGTGGCATGTGTCCATTACATAATGTACCTGTGTTTAATTAAAGACTGTCTGTTGTTACGCAATGGCCCGATTATTGAACACATTCAATTTACCCTTAGTGATTAAATGTGTCCCACGTCACTTTGGTGACCCAGATTGCACCGCCCCCTCCTCCTCCTCTCTGTGCTCTGTCTGTGCTGCTGTGATATTTTTAGTTCAACCGGTTCTCATAAAGCAATTTAAATAGTCTGGCTCTCCTATGTGCCGACCCTGACACACGCTCAGAGACACGTGGACGCTTTAATGTGCTCATTTAGTCAGTGGGATGGAAAACAAACATCCAACAGCACACTTAATACCGCAGGGACACGCTGCAAGGATGTGTGCGTGGGGGAGTGTGTGTGTTTCACGCAGCATGTGTGGTTTGAGTTCAGCCCCAGCTTTGAACAGTCGTTGATCATAAAGATGGAGTTTGACATAACCGGTGGATGAATGGGTTATTTAAGCAGGACAGCAGAGTGAGCCCATGAGAAATGAACATGGAAACAGACCGTGCTTGAGTCAGATTTAAGCACAAGCTGACGTTCTTGTTTTTGTGTGTGTTTGTGGTGCATTCACTGACCTAACAGAGAGGGAAAACTCTCCCGGAGCTGATTCACTCTCCCTCACCAGGAACACTCCAGTGTCCTGCCAACGCAGACGCTGTTCAGCCTCAAGTCTTGACACCGGTCCTGCAAACCACCTACCAGAGCACACAACAGCACACACTTCTCACACACTTCTCTTGGCATTTAAAAGACAATTAAAGCAGTATTCAAATCAGTTATGTAAGGCAGTGTTTCCCCCATTAGCTCACAAAAGGAATAAAGCACAAATGATGACATCCTAAATTGTTGCTTTTTTTATCTTTAGGCCTCTAAAACTCCTTAAAATGATACAATCCAATCACAAGAAAACAGTCTGACTACACACTGAAGCCTGATAAGAGTTACTCATGCAGCACAAGTGGACAAAATAGTTCTTTTTACGGGTGTGGAAGGAGGGAAATGTAGTTCCCGGGCACGTAGCCACGCTTCCCCTGGATCTCTGCTGTCACCCAGCAAGAATCCTCCTCCATTTCTGTCACCTATAACACACATGCACACGCACAATTACTCTGCGTCGACATACAAAACAAAACATTTCTCAGCGCATTAAAAGACCTACTTACCTTGATGATATCACCTTTGTGAAAACTGATCTCGCCTGCTTCTGACGCTGCAAAAGAGAAAAGAGCCACAGCCTCCATCCCAGACAGAAAGAGTGCAGCGGAGGAGCCTCGGCAACAGTTTCACTTCATGAATGGAGAGATACTACAGCTGAGTAGAGGACAGCACGGGGTGATGACATAATCACTGTGTGTGTGTGTGTCTGTGTGCGTAGTGGCTGATATTCTGCTCTTAAGTTAATGAGCAGAGTTTTTCTGCGTCCCTTTCTGCATACATGTGACAGAGTTAGAGCGTGAACACGTGGAGATGGCGACCGCCTTTTTCCATTCCCAGCTTCTCTGCCTACACACTTTAAACTCTGGGGCTTTATTAAAGCACGTCCACCAGGGAAACCAGCGACAGTGGGAGGCTCACACTTTGAAGGAATGGAAAAGGACCTGAAGTAGACTGCAATGCTAAAAGATCAGGACAGGAGGTAACAAAGTGGCTCCAGCTGATTTGGTTACTCGCGCTTTTGAAACCTGAGCCTAAAGATTGCCTGTGTGCGTTTAAGCACAACAAAATAACATCTACGCAGTCAGAGGATGCAGCAGAGGACGCCTTCACAGATTCCCTTAGTGACTGATAAAAAAAAGCAATAAAATAACACGCTTTTTTTTTTTTTTTTTTTACAAAATTTGCATTTATTTAGAGGATTTTGATGTGAATAAACTTCAGTTGAGCTTTTAGATCCCACTTATGTGATTTACTGCGACACATTGCTATAGCTATATGTTTTAAATGTGGCTGGGGTCCTTATAGGATGTTGGGTCTTTTCTTTTAATTAATTACATGAAATATGATCAAAAAGGTTTGTAAGTACAGGTGTAAAAATGCTGTAACTGTGCCTTTATGCTTCTCTCCTCCTGAGGGCTGGATCTCCTCCACTGCGAGCCTTCAACTTGAATTTTGTTGCGGAAGAGAGGACAAAGTCGCAGGGAGCCAAATCTGCTTTTTCATTGAGCTGTGTGTAATTTGGAGTGAACGTTCTCCCTTTGACGCTTCAGGGTGCTACGAGAGAACTTGGCACTGAGGGGGTGATCCCCCGGGACAAATTCAGAAGTAGGTCAGCTCAACAACCACTCTCCTGGTCTCACCCACAGCGCCACCTTTGGGGCTTTAGACTACACTGAGTCGGAGTCATAGCTGAGATCCAGGATTGATCCTGGACATTCAAGCTGGGAGCGATGCATAGCAGCGGCACTGTGAGTGGTGTAAAGGTGCAGGTGACAGTGGGCACATTTAAATCAGTGGAGTGGAGTCACAAAACTTTTAGATTACAACTCAACTGCTGCATTACAATTACCCAGGTGAAAGAAGTAAACAAGCAAACAAATAAAAAACCACAATTAGCGTGCTCCTCTTGGATTCAACGAATTTGAATATTGCAACAACATGAAGAGAAATGTAACTTGATTTATTCGTGTGGGCGTTAGTAGCAGTCCACTATGACCTCTTGCCCTGGTTGTGTGTTTGAATGAGTGTGAGAGGTGCTCGCAGTTAATATGTCTTGCAGTAGTGAGAGGGGCGAGTTATGCACGTGGTCACTGCTTCTACTGAGGATCTCCAGCCTGTCGTCCAAACCCAGAGAGCCCAACGCTTCACACACGCTTACGCGCTCGCAATGACTCACAGCGCTCGCTCCTTCCTCGCTGTGGTCTTCAAAGCTGGTGGCATTGAGTGCATTTAAATCTCTCTCAGCATTAGCCTCAGTCCTTACACCCAGTATCTTTCTGATCTCTTGTGCCCAACCTGCTCTGGGCAGCTCACAGGACACTCTGGCAACTGTTGCTGTGGCATCAGATACATCTGGGTCCCCTTGCGATGCCGGACAAACTGTCACTCTGAGTGTTATCAGCAGTCTACAGGCCTTTAAAGCTACAGGCCTATCGCAGTCGACCAGACCGCTCAGCAATGCAGAGATGACTCCCTGCTCAACCAGACTCTTCAACACGTCGACTAAATCTGACTCCGCGTCCTGTGCGCGCGTGTCTCCGTGTGTGTGAAGTGTGTAGGCTCGGTCAGGCATCACAGCGTACGCGTGTGGTTGGGCCGGACGTGCGTCCGAGCCCTTCGTGTAACTCCCGTGCCCCAAAAAGGCTTTGTCCAGCAGCAACTCCGCCAGCTCCAGCGTGTGAACTTTGACCTCCCAGTCCAGATCGGCACAGCCTCGTGAGAGGACGGAGCGTACAGACTGCATGAGGAGAGAGCAGGAGGGGGAGGCAGGCGACGACGGGGGCGTGTGTGACGTATGTGAAGAGAACCAGGCGATGAAGAACTTTACAACAGCCCTCCTGGCAAACCCTTCTGTGTCCTGGGAGAGAATCTCAAGCAGCCGGGTCACGATTTCAGTCTGGAAATAGACGGGACATCGAGTTAGCAAAACCGGGCAAGTTCAAATCAAACTACAGATGAACTATTATCATTTAAATCTGATATCTGTTCTGAGCCCCACTATCTCTATCTTGAGTGTTGCTGTTATTCCACAGAACAAAACAAAAAGTGGAAAAGTTCTTCCCTAATGCAATTGATGCTTTGAACAGAAGCTGGAGGCATTTTCAGCTCAGGCTGTCTACTATTAGGAATGTCCACAGTTCGACGCCCAGCTCATCTAATGTCACAGTGTCTTGAGGCACAACAATAAACGCCAAATCCTACTGCATCTCTGCTCTGTTGCCCTCTCAGAATAAGCCTTTTACTTCTACTAAACACAGCGTGTTATTGCCTTTGCTACAAAAATACCTCCTGCCAGCTGAACAGTTGACTCAAACAAGGGCAGGTTCACACAGAGCACATGTGGCAGCTGTGAAAGAGTCTGGATAGACCACGGCAAAAATTATATAATTATTGCGGATGCAAGATCATCTGTGAAAACAACGGGGAACCACTGGTGAACCTGCCAGTTCAGGTGTTTTCTTACTAATGCCTGTGCCAATCTGTGACCACAGGCTCCACTGAAGGATGCTGGGTACTTGTGCCACCCTCATGGAGTCTTCTTCTGACAGCTTGGTGATAAAGCCTGCTGGAGGACACTGTGCTGGCCACACTGTGTGATCTTCTTGTTGCCTCTTCAGTGCACATGTTGTCACTTTTATTTGCACCAAAGCAGGTGAAATAAACCAGTTTGTTATACAAATACATGCTACATATATAATATCGGTGTTAAGATTCTAATATTTACTGTTTTTGAGTATTCACATCTGTCTTTATCCTCCTGTCATGCATGCACGTTCATGTACACATTCCTCGGTCCTATTTCGACAGGTTTGCCTTTACTTCTTCTCACCTGCTCCTGTGTGGGTGCTGCCCCCTCCTGCCAGCTGTGCATCACTGTCTGTGCCAGTGCTTTGATCGCGCTGGCTCTCACATAACTCTCTGGATCCTGCAGAGCCTCCCTGAGGAGAGGAGTGGTACAGCAGCAGCCACCCAGCAGGGCCTCAGAGGCATCGCACGCCTGCTCAGCTGGCGCCCGGCAGACACGCATCGCTCCCAGGTGCCCCAGAAACTCCATCGTTGAGTCTCTTACCTCCCAGCGCATGTCACACGCACGTTTCTTCACCACCTGGACGAGATCTAACAGACGCAAACAATGTGATTTGTTGTGCAGATCTATTGCACAGGCTTTATGAGCTACAGGGAAGATGCTAACGCTGTGATTTACCGTGTCTGAGCTGGTCTGTTATAAAGGAGACGTCTGTGCAAACACTCATCCACTTTACCAAGGCTTGGTAGGACTTATGTAGCACCTGAAAAACAAAGACGCATTCATCTTATCACGATGTTCAGTCCAAAAAACATTTTTGTTCCCCTCAACCTGCCTTTTAAAATCTTGAACCTTTCTCTATCTCATTAGTTCTTGTCCATTCAAAAATAAAAAGCAGAAACTTGTGCTTTTTACATGACTCTATGACAATTACAGAAAATTGTGTAAAGAAGATTTTTGATGCTTGAAAGTGAGCAAAAGAAATTTAACTTTGACCTGTGTAAAAACAGGTTGAGATACTCAGGTTACTGACGCCATCTGCTGGATGGTTTGGGACTCTTAGTTCCAAATAATGAAAGAAGTGACAGTCCTTCAACGTACAGTGATACTCTCGGACAACAGTGTGTTACGAGAGATATTCCTGGCTTTGTGCGCTATGGAAAAACTTGACTAACTCCAACTTTAACCACATCCATCACCTTTACAACGAACTAGAAATGAAACTCTAAGATAGATCTTCCACAGGTCAGGATATTGACCCAACCCAGTGTAATGGGATGAGAGCCAGGGTGCATCCATATTAGAGCAAACACAGTGAAACAGACTCACGTTTTAATTCACACCTACAGCTGTACAAATCTCTGATAGTTGTGATCATCTTGCATCTGTGAACAAAAACACGCACAAACTTACAGTGGGATCAGAATCAGGATCGTCCAGATACTGTATCAGAAGTGTGAGCACGTCAGTCAGCTTGCCATTTGCTCCTGAAACACAAACAGACACGTAAATTAACTCAGCGTGTTCCTTTAACATTTGTTTTTCCCACATATGCCATATACTACTTTTGTTTTGTAGAAGTCTCTTACAGAATTTTTAAAAACTCATCACTTTACTTTTCTTACTTTTTTTCATTGATTGTACTCAATTGTATTTTTGTATTTCCTTCATATATCTGTACTTGAGCTGAGGTGACGCAAAAATTTCCCCGTTGTGGGATCAATAAAGTCTTATCTTATCATATCGTAATATATGCACTAAAGGTCTTTATATCCTCCATAAAGAGAATGGTTGTTTTCAGTATTCCCTTTTAGTTTCATTCATGTAATATGGATTCTAACTCTAATGACAGCTTCACCTGGGCTGTTACTGACAGCTGTCAGAGCCTCTAGAGCACATTTCTGAACTTTCCCACTGCCAATGACATTCCTGAAAACTTCACTACAGCCAGCGGCCGAGGAGGACGAGTCGCCGCTGCAGATCCTCAGTAGCGACAGAATTCCAGACACGATTAAATCCGGAGCGCAGGGGAGGCAGTCAGGATCCTGAGGGAGAGAGGCAGATTATAAGCCTTTCCATGCGTTAGAAACAAAGCTAACACCTTATAACATGGCCTGCGACTAAGGGCGTGTTACTTCTATCATTCAGATTTTATCAGAAATTACAATGTAATTATGTTTACATACATGTACTTAAGTGTACAGTACAGGAAAGAATTATTATTATACCTGTTATCCCCTTATTCTAGTGTGCCTGCCTTTAATTGTGTGTATGTAAATATAATTACATTGTAATTACAAATAAATACCCTAAAAAGCCTGTTTTATTACAGAGGAATTAAAAATTATAGTGTTAACCGAAAAAGATCCAATATTTACTTAGCCACTCTCTCCTGTCCTTACACTCACCATGTGTGCGATCTGAGGTATGTTTGTTAGACACACACTGGTCATGGAGATGCAGGAGGTTTTGCTTTTCAGCTGCTCAGTCATGGCAAACCGATGCATGTCTCCTATAGGCCCAGATCTCATGTTACTCCATAACATAAATGCAAGATAACACAGATTTTTCTCAAGAGTGTACGTCTTTGTGGGTCACCTGCAGTGTTTGTGCCTAGTCGGTTCTGGCCAGATATGATGTCGAGGGGTAGCAGCAGTAATCTCACAGACTGAGCTGTGTGGACACGGTCACTGCACATAAAACCAGAAGAAGAAGAAGAAGAAGAAAAGTTTGCAAACAAGACACTAGACTGACAAATCCTCAGGGCTTTTTAACAGAAAACCCAACCTCTACAGACTTTTGTGTACAGAGTTTGTGTTGGCTGAACAAGCTGTGCTTACTGATGGCCGCCACGGAGAAAAGCAGCTGCAGCATGGACGAGGTCAGCAGGTTTCCTGACGTTCAACATGAAAGTTAAAAGACGGGTGATGCGCTGGTCTGGGACGCGGCTGTAGGAGCAAGCACAGCAAGAGTCTATAAACTGAACCAGAAAGAGGCTGAACAGCAGCACAGTCACTAATGTATACTTAAAAACAACCACTAAGTAAATGCTGTGAATGATGGCTGACCATTACACTGTCCTGTTGTATTGCATAGATCAACAGAACAAAGCCATTGATGCTATATCTATTAGCAGATTTGCATAATCAGCCAGGAAGGTCCACTGTCCTCACCATCCTCTTAAAGTCACTACTTAAAATCTAAATAATCTCTAGTAGAGACAAAAAAGGACAGACAACTCTATAAAGCTACACTCTAGTGTGTTTTATGAGGGGTTTACCTGCATGCAGCTAAAATGACATCCATCAGAGGCAGTGTGAGTTCACTACAGTCTGCTGCCACCATTTCCTCCAGAGAAGCTGTGACTGTCTGCAGCAGCTTGTCATGCAGAGGAGGCTTGGTCTGGCCCAGGAGCAGAGCCAGCAATCGGAGGGTCTGCTGACACTGATGAAGCTGTGCGCTTCCCTTGGGAACCCCCAGCGCCCTCTTGAGGTACTCTGAGATTGCATCGACAACAGCGGTGCAATCTTGGTTTATTTCCATGGGCTCGGCTGGGTTTTCTACAACTGCCTTGGACACGCTTGTGTTCTGCTCATCTTCCTTCTTATTGGTGCCATTACATCCTATAGATGAGACAGGCTGACAGAACAGCAGGACGTGGGAGAGCATTTGATTGGCAGCCGAGGCAACAAATAGGCTTGTGTCTGTCTGGAGTTGCAGAAGCGGCTCAATGAAATCTAAAAACAAACAAACAAAGATAATACATATATATGAGGATGCGCAATGGCGTGTCCAGCGGGGTCGCCTGGGGGGGGGCACAGGCCA
>NW_005187587.1:967298-972626 GCF_000239375.1 Pundamilia nyererei
ATGAGTCTGAGAGTGAAGGAGAGGACACCTGGGGCTGAAGCCGTGTCATGAATCACAGCAGATATGAACTCAAGCAGACACGGACAGGCCTCCAGCAGAGACTCCCCTTCAAAGAGTGAAAGAAAAGAAAAACAATGATACAGATTTACACAGGATCACTTTTTTATGTGCACCATAAAGAGAAATGATAAAGGTATAAAAGACATGAAAAAGGAACATTTTAAATTTTAATTTATCTTTATTAATGCAATATAACATATATATATATATCTCATAAGTATCTTTGAGTTTTGGGATCTTTTACAAAGTGTAAATGTTATCTGCAAATATCGGTGATATAATCTGAGTAATAATCACCTACAAATACAGTGATTCACTGCATGGTATTAAGTTTAGATCAGTTCTCTGGAGAATGAGGGCTCTTTAAAACACACCTTTCAGCTTTTCATGTATTTTGAAGCTGTTTTTTCAAAGAACTGGAATGTAAATGTGCTTGTCTCTGTCTCAGCTTGTGTCGTTTAAATATGCTATAAGCCATAAATGAAGCAGAAGTGACAGTCAACACAAAAAAGACAGTCATCGCATGTTTGTTTCATTTTCAAAATATCTGTTATTCAACCCAGGGTAGAGGGTTACATACTGAACTTAAAGAATAGAAATAAAGTATCGATTAGATGGTATCGATACTTTTAATAATATAATTTTTGAATCGATCCTCCTATTAGAAAGATAGTGGGAGAGGAGGAAGAATGAAGACACTATCCTGTTAGGGTCAGTACTACTAACCAGCCTCGGTGAGCGCTGTGAACCAGTCCAGCAGTTTCTCCAGAATGGTGTCATCGGGCAGCGAGCTCCCTGAGGCCGCCAGCACCTCACAGACCCGGGGCAGCAGTGACACACACTCTCTGTCCATGGTGCTAAGGTGTGCGTGTTAATAACCGCAGTTGCTAGCTTAGGTCTTTACAACTAGGAGTTATATAACGTCTACACATTCTCTAACCACTCATGTCAATGTAAATGTGACCTCTAGCTAAATTGTGCAGTACAGACCAAACTGAAGCAGCTACTTTAAACACACAAAGTCGTTGGTTTTTGTACTTTACTAAACGAACGTCTCGCGGGAAACAGTTTCGGATCTACCGGTGTGTCGTTTCCTTTTCCGTGCTTCTGGGCGGGTCTCACGCCCCTGCGCTCTTCGCTGATCTCTAAACATCACTGTGGGGGGAAATTACCACCAGTAGCTGTTGTACTTCCGGTCCCTATGCTTTACAGCTTTACTGCTTCTGCGCAGCCTTTCCACGCGCCTTTGAGGAGGTTCCGGTGTCGCGTTTCCGTCACGTCGTCCATTTTCACGGATCCGCACATGGTGCTACACCGGCTGAGAACCGCCAGCCTTTTCGTTTTCGGGATTTTTGCTCCGCTGTAGACAAAAGTCCGTGTCGTAGTTCTGTTAAATGAAAGAAACGGTGGATATGGTGGACGACCCCGAGTATGAAGAGGAGGAGCCTTCCTTCAGCGACCCGGAGGACTACGTGGACGATGTCGACGACGACGGTAAGCAGTCACAGAAAAAACGCCGGCTTTCCGGCCTGCTGTTAGCAGTTAGCTAAGAGCTCAATGGTGGGGATGTTTTAGATGCTACAAAGCTAGCTAGCTTGCCTCTCTGCTCACCGGCACGTAGTAATAGTGAATAGTTAACAATGAACATGAGCTGGATGCATAAGCGTAATTACCAGGAATACAACAGCGACACCACCCTTTTTCTCCAAAAAAAACCTCCAACATAACGTTATCACAGTGTACTTAACGCCCGTTACAGCCTCACCCAGACCCCACACTGGGGCCTGTGCGATGCGATCTGAAAAACCGAAACATGATTTTAGCTAGTAAAGCCGTTAAGGCGCATTATTTTCTCTGTGCTGTTTGCCTATATAAAGTAGTTTGAATGGGGCAGCTGGTTGTAGCTCAGTGGTAATCCTAACCCAGGTCTGAGGGGCGTTTGCTCAGTAGAGCTTTTCAATTGTGCAAGTTTTGCAGTTGTGGTAAAATGACTCATCAGATACACGTGTTTTGTCTGTAGTAGTCACAATATAATTATTTATGTATATAGAAACTTTGGGAGTAAATTTACAACAAAATTAGTACCATTTAATATTAATATGCAAGCTTAAGTTAAACAGAGACTCAAATGAAATAGCTTCTGTGAAGCTAAACACCAGCATAGCGGTTCTTTATCCTCATCAAAATGATGTATATTAAGCAGTGAGTGTAAAGGAGATGTACTATTGAATCAGCTTTATTATGATGTGATTATATGTTGTCTACTTATAAATCATGAAGCTTAAACATACATATCTCTAATGGAAATTTAAACAAAAGAATTATGTCTGTTTCAACGATGAAGTCTTCCCTTCCAGTAACTGAAGTGGTGGCTATAAAGTTTAGATTGATTCTTGTATATGAAAAGAAGGTCCTCATTAAAATGAGATAAGAACCCCAACCCCACACTGTCCGATCAGCTTGTTCATCACCCCTGACCCTCCTCCTTCACTTTTCAGAGCTTCTTGATGACATCCTGAGGGAAAAACCCCAGGAGGCAGACGGCATAGACTCGGTGGTGGTGGTGGACAACGTCCCTCAGGTGGGCCCGGAGCGTTTGGAAAAGCTCAAGAACGTCATACACAAGATCTTCTCCAAGTTTGGCAAGATCACGACCGAGTTTTACCCAGATGCAGATGGCATGACCAAAGGGTAAGACCACAGATGTTTTCTTTTGTGCATCTGTTTTGATTCAAGGTGGATTTCTGGATTTGAAGCAGAGGGTTTATGTTTTATTTTTTAGTAATTGTTTTTTTCTCCTCGTTACAGTTACATCTTCCTGGAGTATGCTTCTCCTACTCAAGCCCTCGAAGCAGTCAAGAACGCAGATGGATACAAACTCGACAAGCAACACACGTTTAGGGTCAACCTCTTCACTGACTTTGACAAGTGAGTATGGAGTACCACCCAGTAAATGCATTGTCCAGGTATTGCTTGCCAGACTTGGAATAAAAGTAAATAATCGCCCCTTTGTTTTTTGTTTTTTTTTTAGATACATGAACATCAGCGATGAATGGGAAGCTCCAGCAAAGCAGCCTTTCAAAGACTTTGTAAGTGTTACCTTAACTTTTCAGTCATAATATAATGAATCTGTTTATAAGACTTAGAATTTGTTTGACAAAAATAGCTTCATGTCAGCACTTTCATTATTAAGTTGACCTTTATAAATCAACAGGACAGTCTCTATCCTGAAACCCTGCAAGCGACAATTACTTTGTCTGTGTTTTCAGGGGAATATGCGCCATTGGATCGAGGACCCAGATTGCCGTGACCAGTACAGTGTGATCTATGAAGCTGGAGAGAGGACTGCCATTTTCTCCAACGACGCTAAAGAGTCAATCACAGTTGAAGAGAGAGCAGTGAGTTTTTAAATTACTCACACAGAGTTGGTGGGAAATGCAGGGCTTGTATCAAACAAGATTGGTCAGTAGTCACTGGTTTGGAGAGTTCTGATGTTTTTCCTGCTTTGATGCAGCGCTGGACAGAGACGTACGTCCGATGGTCTCCTAAAGGTACCTACCTGGCTACGTTCCACCAGCGGGGAATCGCACTGTGGGGCGGCGAGAAGTTCAAACAGATTCAGAGGTTCAGTCATCAGGGTGTGTCCCTCATTGACTTCTCACCATGTGAAAGGTAATAAAAAGTCTATTTTTTTTTAATCCAAAGAAGCACATTATAGTGCACAGAGTATCCTGTTCTTGTATTTATTCATTAGTGATTTATTTATTTCCTGTAAATAAGGCAACGTCACCTAAATCCTGTGGGTTGTTGCACCATGACCTGGGGACAGCAAAGGATGATTAATGTGCAGATAAAGCACTCTAAAGAGGTGCCGAGTTGGCCTGTGAGCCACTGTCTGATTTTAATGTGTGGTTGTGTTGGCTTCCAGGTATGTGGTGACCTTCAGTCCACTGATGGACACCAAGGAGGACCCACAGGCCATCATCATCTGGGACATTCTGACCGGACAGAAGAAGAGAGGCTTCCACTGCGAGAGTTCTGCACATTGGCCTATTTTTAAGTCAGTATTATGCTTTCTCTCTTTTAAATCTAATTTAAGTCAAATTTGCAGAGTCCTTGCAGAGTTTGGATGCGTCTTCTAATTTTACATGTTTGTTGTCAGATGGAGTCATGATGGGAAGTTCTTTGCAAGGATGACACCAGACACACTGAGCATCTATGAAACTCCGGTAAGTAGACCTGAAAACAGTCTAGATGTGTTTAAATGAAATGTGCAAATGATATTAAAGGTTTATGTTTTGTTTTCTTCTTGTAGTCTATGGGCTTACTGGACAAGAAGAGTCTCAAGATTACTGGGATAAAGTAAGAGTCCTTCATACTCTCATGCTTTAAAAAGCAACGGCATTTTGTATAGAGGTATTAATGTTTGTGCATCTTCAGGGACTTCTCGTGGTCTCCTGGTGACAACATCATAGCGTTCTGGGTACCCGAGGACAAAGACATCCCAGCCAGGGTGACTCTGATGCAGATGCCCTCCCGTCAGGAGATCCGTGTTCGCAATCTCTTCAATGTCGTCGACTGCAAACTGCACTGGCAGAGAAACGGGGATTATCTGTGTGTGAAAGTTGACAGGACTCCCAAAGGAACACAGGTACTCATAGAAAGAGGACAAACCGCTTATATGTCACAGATTTCTTTAAAAAAAAACAAGAAATAATAAGTTGACTTTTTTTGCCTTCTCAGGGTGTCGTTACCAACTTTGAAATCTTCCGCATGAGAGAGAAGCAGGTTCCTGTCGATGTGGTGGAGATGAAGGGTAAGACATGCATTTGTACAAACACAGAAATGAGCTGCAAGTAATTCTAATTTCCACAGAAAGGAAGTTAATCTGTTTCCCTTCGTCATGTTTTCCTTATAGAAAGCATCATAGCGTTTGCATGGGAGCCCAATGGCAGTAAGTTTGCTGTCCTCCACGGCGAGTCGCCAAGAATCAACGCCTCCTTCTATCATGTCAAAAACAACGGCAAGATTGAGCTCATAAGTGAGTAGAAGGACAGGCATGCAATGTTATAGCAGAGCGTTGTTGCTTCTAATGTGTCCACTAAACTGAATGTGACACTTTTCCTTTCACAGAGATGTTTGACAAGCAGCAGGCCAACAGTATCTTCTGGAGCCCCCAGGGACAGTTTATGGTGCTGGCTGGGCTCAGGAGGTAGGTTTTATCGGAGTGTGTGTGTGTGTGTGTGTGTGTGTGTGTGTGTGTGTGTG